>NW_008652933.1:0-1509 GCF_000695815.1 Acanthisitta chloris
ATAAATATCATATTAATTTATCAGCTCATAATTTATACCCTAAGCTGTAAAATTTTGTTGATTTAGGAAGTCTTTGGGAGAGAGGGATAGTTTTCCTGCAAGTTAGTCTGACTCCTGACTCCAGGTGAAGGGATCAAGGATCAGCTCCTTAATATTATGACAGTTGTTCTAAAATTAATAAATGCCCTTAGCAAACACTATCATTCCTTCACTGGAAAACTAGTGGTATTTGTGGATAACCCAGAGAGGTTTGCCAAGCACTTCTATGTTTTATACTTTTCTAATTAAGAAAATTAGGCTGTGCTGTTTCTACATGACTGAAGTCAAGAGACCGTTCAATACCTTATGTACATACTTTCCCATTTCTCACTAGTCTGATGATCTTATAGATACTTTTGACTGTATTATTCATTATCTACCAGTTGGCTTTTCAGCATTTTATTACAGTTTGACAGACTAAACAGCTGTTTAAGTACAAGTATATATTTTTCTTGGTCTTTGTTCAGAGTTGCGTTAGCTCTTGTGAAACACTGATTTCCAGCTGGGAGCCAAAGCAGTTTGAAATGTCTGCAGCAGACAGCTAAGGATACAGTTTAATTAGCCTACTTTGATCTTTCTATGGTGGTTGATGATTTACTACAGCTTGCAGCATGGTGAGGCAATTATATTCATGGTCATTATGACAGCATCCTTTGAGCCAGAGTTATTGTAGAAGCAAGATTAATTATAACGGGATTTTGTGGGGCCCAGAAGCCAAGATAAAGTAATGTTATATTCAGAAGAGTGCAATAAAGGAGGACTTCATAATCAAAATATTGGGTGAAACTTTGGCCTGGCTGAGGTTAATAGCAAATCTCTTTATAACTTTAGAGAGTAATTCACTTGTAGGCTGTGCCAGGCATACAGTAATTTAGGTAATTTTCTGGAAGATCTTAACTATGCCCTCTTGCTTGGGCTGATGTCACTGTCAGCCCAGGATATAGTGGCAGTACTCTTCTTCATTGCCTTCAGCTTTATAATCTTGTTTATAGAAACAGAGAAGAAAATTTTGCAGAATAGTTAGGTACATGAATAACTTGAGTGTTTGTCTCTCCTTGATGCTTGTTTTTTGCTTCTCAGGTTCTTGACACTGCTCAGACCCTTATGTGTTTTCTCTGTCTGTATCTTTGGAGGTCCTACCCTCTAAGGACCACCTCTCCATGGTCTGGAGGAGCTTTACTGTCTCATGGGCATTTTTGGTCCATGAATACCATCAGTGTTCAGTTTACAGATGTCAGCAAGTTCAGGGGAAAACAATGTCAAACTGCAAGGCAACATTTCAGATGTGGAAGTGCTGAAAAAGTGGAGATTTAGCCTTTAAAGCCCAGCTTTGGGGAAACTGCTGAAATACATGGGCTAGATAAGCCCATAAAAAGACGATTGCTGTGATTTTTCTCTGGAATTTTACTGAAATAAATGGGCTAGATAAGCCCATAAAAAGATGATTGCTGTGATTTTTCTCTGGAATTT
>NW_008652934.1:0-25159 GCF_000695815.1 Acanthisitta chloris
AATCTATATTCATTAATTTTTGCAGTATTGTGGCAAGTACTACATTTAGTTTGACAAAGTGTAAGCAAACTGTGTGTGAAAAATACCACTGGGCATCTGCAGGTCTGGAAAGGGCTTGTAATGGCTAACACAAGCTTAAATTGGAGATTGACTGAAGCTTTTTTGGTGAAGTAAAATTTGAGAGTGAAGAATCCTAGAGAAATACCTAAAGAATGTGATAACCATTTTTGGGAACATTGCCTGGCCTGGCTTCAAGGAGGAAGGGCTAGGAGAGTGATTAAATGGAATGAAGAGGGATTTGGGGTGTTCAGTGTGTGCTGCAGTGCTGTGGCAATTTGGTCACAGTTTCTTCAAGTGGTGCTTAAAGTACAGTTTAGTTGCATTGCCATAAGGCTGTAATTAGCTCCAGGGAAGTTGGAGATAATGGTAAACTTTTTTCCTGGAGTTCAGAGACAATGGTAAAGCTCTGAAATTCAAACTTTATGTATTGGATACGTATGGCAGAGGCTCTTCAGTGATCTTAACTGGAGATAAAACTGTGTACAAAAACCTTTTCATGGGCTGCACAGAATCTGTTAAGTAAGAAGAGGTCTGGGAAGGCTGGGAAGGTGTACTTGTGATGAGGAGAACATGAATCATCTCTGGCTGTTCTTAAGTGCTTTAAATGTAGGTGCTGGTAGTTTGGCAGCATTGCAGAGGTTCTGAAAATGGCAATTTTATACCTCTTGGATAGCAATGTTTGCAAGAAAATATTGTCAGAGGATCTTCAAATATATTGTTACACTTGCAGAGGAAAATCCAATGTCAAAACACCTCTCACATGACTCTGCATTTCCATTGGGTTGATCTAAATTATTTAGACCTACTTTCATTTAATGAATGTTTTTACCAACTGGAATTTGGTTTAAGTGGCTGTATAAGCAGTGACTATTTTGGCTTTCTAAACCTGAGAATTCTTTTCAGCAGCAGCATCAGACCAGTGGATTTCAATCTGAAATTCTGAGTGCATCATGTTAACGTTGTAAATAATCTCTCCTTGTTGTGAGACTTGGATTTGAGTTGGGTAAATTTTGAATGACTGTGCCATGGGGATCTCAGAAAGTATTTGCCATTAAAACAGAACAATGCTGGAATGTGTCCTTGAGGAGGGAGATGTGCTGACTCAGTGGTACCATCTCTGGTGCTGTGCTCATGTCCTGGCACACACAATAGCAGTGGTGTTGTCCAGCAGCCTCTCTGGGGGTGTCTAAGTGTGAGAAGCCCATGAGACCAGTGACGTGTTTTTGCAGCAAAACAAAGAATTTTCAGCATTAAATGACTGTTTCAGCCCTTACTGCTGTATCCCTACTTATAAATCAAATTTATTCATGCTTCAAAGGGCTGGATATTTTAATTAACTGTGCCCTCTAGCTGAGCTGTGAAACTCCTGAACTGTCTGCAGGTTTAAAATCTTTTAAATAGAGCTTTTTGCTTTATTTCAATTTTGAGCATGTCCAAACAGCTTGAAACTAGTTCATTTAGATGCTTTGTAGTCCAGGAACTGTGGGGCAAGTAAAAATTATATTGAATTCCTTTGCTGACTGTGCTGTGGGCAGGATCCTAAAATTCAGGTGTGCAGGAATAAGTAGGGTTATATAGGCATTTATCTCTAGGGTTATTTGTGTGGTTTTCAATCTGAACTGCCACTTTTGAGAGCAGAGTTTGGATATAATCATGCCAGGATGCCTTGCCATGCCCTGTGGAATCAGTCTCTGCACCAGAATGTTGTGGATCTGCTGGGGAAGACAATGACCATTCTTGTTCCTCAGTGACCCTTCCTCCATCACAAATTGAATTGTGTTGGAATTTGATTCTAAGTGGTTTTTCTGGGGAAAAAAAAAAAAAAAGGACAGTTACATTTTCTGCTGTACATTCGAGTGATTTGTGTCTAAAATCAGTTTGATGGTTGAAGCTCTCAGTGGGGATTTCTCCTTTACCATGCAAAAAGGAACTGCATTTTTATTGCATTTGAAACAGACAATATTATGTCTGGATCCTTCGCATAGCTGAGTGTGTTTGTTACAAGTGTAGCTCAGGGTCTCGCTAGTCAGGAGTTTGAAATGTTTCCCTTGTGGAAAGAAATGTTTCCTCGTTTTTTGATGTGTCTTTAATAGTGCTTCAATCCCTCTTCCTTTCCCCCTAGAGGAAACCACTTCTCCGCCATGATCCTTTATTTTCCCCTTGCTGCTCTGGGATGCAAGAAGTATTTTTGTGGGGGGTTAGGAATTTTTTTTGACTTAAAGCATGAATAGCACCGAGCTGTGAAAAGGATCTTGCAGAATCTCTATTCATTCTTTCAGAAAACTCCTCAAAAAAATCCAGCAAGGCCTGGGGTCAGTCTCTGCCTGCAGCACAGGTTCCCATGCTGGGCTGGGAGAGTGCTGATGCCACCAGCCCCTGTTTTTTTAGGAGCTGTGCTGACTCCTGTCTGCAGCCAGGCCTGTGGGCAAGGCAGGGCTCAGCTGGCTGAGGCTTCTTTACAACACAAATGTCACGGAGAGGAGATGAATGACACTGTGTAATCAAACTGATTTTCATCTTGTCACATCCGATGAGCGACTCAGTTTACAGCTGGATGGCAAACCTGAGAGGAAATGTTGTTGTAAGAGTGTTTTAGCCATTTTTTGCATCAAATTGAAGGTGTGCATGAAGTGACCTAAGAGTTCTGTGCTAAGAAATGCTTGTTTAGGTGTTCTACACATCCTGAGGGAGGAGACTTTCCTTAAGGCATTCCATGGTCCTCATGTATTGCTGCTTGGTTGGAGCTGGGAGAACATATTCTTCTCCTTCTGGGGAGTGGAAATGGAAACAGATCCTAAGTTCTGAAGGTGCCTAGTCAAATATTGTATGTATTTTATGTACAGAATAGTTTAACATACTTAAACTGTCATTTAAATATCTTGGGAAGCTTTTGATTAACTATATAATGTGGATATGATACAATGGTGTAAAATACTTAGCAATACAGAAAGATAGACACTAAAACTCAACAAAATCTTAAAATTCTACCAGGTTCTCACTGTCTTTTAACTGTGCTACACTAGAAAGGAGAACTACAGCATTCCTTTGGGATACAGGGTTGCTGTGTGTTTTCTGGCTGACACAAGTTCCACAAACCTGTGCTGCCTGTGAAATGAGATGGTTTTTTCACCTGTAAGTGCAGCTGAGGGAAACACTGAAGTGCTGTCCTAGTCCCTGTTTAGCTGAACAGTTCAAACATAGTAAATATAAGCTAATTTACAGGTTGGTCATCATTCTGATCTCAGTATGGGGGGGAGAGAGAGAGTTATTTCAGTCATGTATCTCAGTGCTGAATGGCATGAGAAACATCTGGCAGAGATTGAGCCATGGAGCACCTCAGTTTTACACCTTAAGCAGCATCTGGAGACACAGAGCTATTTACTGGAGAGTTTGTTTATGACTTAAGCTCAGGAGCCAGAACTGGACTGCCAGAACTTGCTGGCAGCCAAGTTGGGGTTGGTGCCAGAGTTACAGGTCACTTCAGATGAGAGGGAACTGACCAGTTTTTAAACAGCATCCCCTCTCCAAAGAGGTAATTGCCCTATTAACACACTTTTCCCTCTCCTCACCATTCCCAGGCTTTCTGCCTAATCTTCCCTTCCATTTGCTTTTCCCTATAGCCTTAATATCTCACAGAGAATGTTTGGCTCAGTCACTGGAGGGAGCAGGGAGGTGGGTGTACAAGAGTTGAGATGTGGAACGTTTCAAAGCTTGCAGTTGGAATGTCTCTTCTGGCTTATCAGTGGTGTCAGCCACCAGTTGACACCGTGTAAAATTTTGTTGAATGATGCTGTTGGCAAAACACATGAAAATCTGGGATTATATTTATATTCTGTGTAAGAATAGAGTGAAAGAAATGATGTGGGTGCCACAAGAGGCAGCAGATTGGGTGTGCTAAAATAAAGGGCTGATTCTAAACCCAGGGATTACCTGAAGTGAGTTTCAGGGTGAACCCATTGAGAGCTATTTCAAAAACTGGTTCCTTTTAAAATGAAGACCTAGAAATCATAAGGTCACTTAGTTATAATTCCACTTCAATATTAACCTGTAAATTTGCCTTTTTAAGAAAATACTTCTGTCTAGCTATAGTACCTCATGTTTTTCTGAGGCCTCTCTGGAATGGAGACTTGAATGTGTCACTGCAAGTTGTTGGGAATGTGTGAGGATTGCCAGGAGATCTGCTAGAAGTGATTTTAAGGGTACAGGTCTGCTTTGTTGTACAGGAATTCAAGTCAAAATTATGGAAATCAGGAAAAAACCCCAAATGATGTGCTGGATGATACATAAAAGGTGCTGGTTTGGGGGTTTAACAAGTTGTATTTGCAGGGGAGTGAAGAACAGGGTGAACTAAAACACAGATCCAGAAAATTGATGTGGAAACAGAAAAATTCCATGACGATTCTAAAAAAATAAAAACCCCACAACATTTTTTTTCTGGAACTCAAAAGGGAAGTGTTAAGTTCTTTAATTGTAGAAACATGGTGGTTTCAGTGTAGTAGGTAAAAATGGTTTAAATTGTCTAATATGTCTTCTTTAAATAGAATAGTGTAAATGAAGTCAGATGAATTCTATTTTCTGGGTAGTTATTAACATGGAATTTGGAAAATCTCTTGTTTAGCAGTTGGTGTTATTAAAAAGAAGGAAAAGGAAAAACAAAACCTTGATGAACTTCCTAAATACTTCAAAATCTTACAAATGACAGCGTGGAGTTAAAAGATTAAATCATATTTAACATAACTAAAAACTCTAAAATTGTAACAGTTGCAGCAATTCAGCACTGGAATTTGAAACTACAACTTTTGCAAAGCTTTTCTGTGTAACGCGTGCGTCTGTGCCTTTTCCTGATTTGCTCCCATTCAGCCTTTCCTGTTACTGACTTGGGTTTGTCTTTTCTCCCTTTAGAGAGTTTTGAGGTGACAGTCACCAAAGAAGGTGATAAAGGGTTCTTTCTATCCCTTTTATGAATATTAACCTACTAACTTTGGTTATGAAATGGGGAATCAGCACTGAAACAGAAGATCCTGTCATGCTCTTTTGTCCCATTTATTCTCCCAGTTTTTTTCTATTTTAAAATGTATTGATTAAAAACTGTTATGTAACCAAACCCTTGGTTAGAAATATCTGTAAATCAGACATCCATTTGAACCGTTTGGGGACACTGTTCTGTGGACACTGAAGAAGTTGTTTTGGGGGAAAACTAGCCTGTTCTGATGTTTTCAGTCCTATCTTACTTCTTTGGGACATGTGAAGTTTTTTCATATGCTTTGTAAAGTAATATTGAAGTGCTGAAGCATTAGAACAACTTCCCTGCACTGCACTTCCTTCAGGATGTACTTCAGTAGTTACAAATCTGAATCAAATGCCCTTTTTGTGAATCCCTCTAGACATGTTAACAGCAGGAGTGTGTTCTTGGTACTGTGATACCAACTCTAATGGCTAAACAGTGGTTTATGCCAGTATAAGAAAACCACCTTCAAAACATACTGAGTTACAGAGGTGAAAACACAATGTAGGTGATCAAACAGTTTATTGAGTGGTCTCTGTTAGCACAGCAAGGTGTGCTGGGCTTACCTAGCTGTGCCAAACAGAGTCTCGTTGTGCAATCCTAGGCTGAGATGTGTTTAAAAGGTACCAGGCACTTCTCTTCCAAGTTTGTTAGGGTGGAGAGTCTGAGGAGAAGGAAAACCTACTAAATCCTGTCCTGTGAGAGCTTCCTTGCCTAACATTCGGCCTGTGTTAGTAGATAGCTGTTGAAATGGATGCCTGAGAAGTTGGTATTTCTACCTTTCTCATTCAGTAGTTTGTTTTGATTCCCTAATTTTAGCCAGGTCCATTGCACAGGAAGACTTTGTCCTTTGATCTTTTGACAGAATTTCTGTAATTATGGTGCTGAACCTGTACTCGAAGCTTTTTCATCCCTTGACTTGTAACTGTGCATTTTAACCTCCTGCTCTGGTCAAAACAAACAAGCTGCCCAGCTATTCCCAGTAGCTTGGCATAGAAGATATTACCAGTGGCCTTGGCTGTTATGCTCACATAAGATCTACTCTTACCCTAGAGCTATCTCAAGTACTCCTGTGAAATGCCTGTCTACATTTCTCTTTCTCTTTTGTACTCCTGCATGAATGGATGCAAAGTAAACAAGTTGCTTGGAAGGCAGAAGTATGCTTCTTTTTTACTAAAGTTCCCAGAAAATCACCCATTTTTAAAGCACAAGTGCTCTTGCTTTGTCCACAGCCCCTCACAAACCCCTGGCTGCAAAATATTTGGTCTTTTATTTTAAACAGCCTCTTATCATGTTGACTGGTTCTAACCTCTCTTACTTTGGCTCCATAGGTGAGATTTGTGGATTTAAAATTCACGGGCAAAATGTTCCCTTTGAAGCAGTGGTGGTGGATAAATCCACTGGTGAGGGAATAATTCGCTCTAAGGAGAAACTTGACTGTGAACTGCAGAAGGACTACACGTTCACTATCCAGGCCTATGACTGTGGCAAGGGACCAGATGGAGCAAATGCCAAAAAATCCCACAAGTAAGTAAATTTGGGGTGGGCTGAGGGGAATCATAGAATCAACCTGGTTGGAGAAGGCCTCCAAGATCATCCAGTCCAACCCTACCGTGGTCACTAGACCATGGCACTAAGTGCCACATCCAGTCTCAGCTTGAAAACCTCCAGGGATGGTGAATCCACCACCTCCCTGGGCAGCACATTCCAATGTCTGAGCACTCTCTCCAGAAAAAAATCTGTTCCTAGTATCCAACCTAACCCTCCCCTGGCAGAGCTTGAGTCTGTGCCCTCTTGTCCTGCTGCTGGTTGCCTGGGAGAAGAGACCAACCCCCACCTGACTCCAACCTCCTGTCAGGGAGTTGCAGAGGGTGATGAGGTCTCCCCTGAGCCTCCTCTTCTCCAGGCTGAACACCCCCAGCTCCCTCAGCCTCTCCTCATGGCTCTTGTGCTCCAGTCCCTTCACCAGCCTCGTTGCTCTGCTCTGGACCTGCTCCAGCAGGGAAGTTTGGTTCCAAATGATCTCCTATTCATGGTGATTTATGCTGTGTATGTTCAGAGTAAATGTGGACCAAAAGCAAAATGGATGTGAACTGCTTGGATATCCCTGGACATCATTTTACAGCTAATCTCTATGATTCTGCCTCATCCCTTGGTGTCTCTGAATGTGCATTCAAAAATAGTGTGAGGATAGAAGCAGGAAAAGCATTGATACAGTTAAAATCTGACTTGAGTTGATACAAGGAGTTTTCATGGGATGCCAAGCCTGGACATTGTTTCAGAATTGAGTTTCTACATCCAAAAAACTGGTTCAAGAAGCCAATCTATATTAAGCTTAATAAAAATACAAAGAAGGCATGTTGCTCTCATTTCCAGACAGCTTCACCAAAAGAACCCAAGATCAATAGCACGAGGCTCATCCCTGCCCAGATTAAAGAATGGGAACAAAGCAATCTTTAGCTAATCTTTATCTAAAGAAAAACCACAATATAAAAGGCTCTCTAAAAAAATCCACTTGAGAATAGCTGTTGAACACCCTGGTGTAAACATCTGCAGAGCATGTGGCAGAGGAAGGGTGGTGTGGAGCAAAGAAGGGCACAAATAGGAGGAATGGAGTAGTAGAGGTCAGTCTGGTGACAAACCCAACCTTACTGCCCTATGGCTGTTTGCTTCAAACAGGCAGCAGAATGTTCCCTCTTTAAGGATTGCACTTCTGGAAAATAGCTATGGCCTTACACTGTGGTGCTCAATTTGACTTCTGGAAGAAGATTCCAAAGAGAAAAAAGATCAAATGTTTTGTTGGGTTGGCTGGAATTACATTTTTTTGTACCTTCTCCACATTGTAGAATTTGCCTATATTTTTCTCCCTGTGCTGATTGAGATAGAAACTTTCCTCTGATGGGTCTAGTAAAAATCAGGATGATCCAAATTCATGGCTGTGTAATGAGCATCCAGCAGCATGTACTGCTTCTCCCCCAGCAGAGTGATGGGTTTACTCAATCTGCACCTACAAACCACTGCTCACATTTCCTTAGCTGGCTGTGTTATGTTTCCAGTGGTTTTTAACCATCTTGGAGTGTAGCTCTGCAAGTCAGGAGTGACAGTGTTCAGAGCCAGCTTGGATGAAGCCTTGAGCAGGGGATTGGGACTAGATGATCTCTAAGGTCCATTCCAACCCCTTAACAATGTGTTTGGTACAGAAGGCCTTGTTTTGGTGGTGTTTATTTAGCACAAAGGATAAAATAAAACCTTAAAGATTTATCTTTTTAGCATGAGCATTAGAAAACTGTCTTTATGGGAGAATCATAGTGGTTGAATTACTTTCCTTTGTTGACCTTTTCTCCTTGGCCATTGGCACAAACTGCACTATTTTCCTATTCTGTGTACACCAGCAATCAGTGACAGGCGTGAAAGGATGGAATTCAAGATCCAATCTGTTTAGGCTTATCTGTCTAGGCTGTATGATGTGTTAAAGTCTATCTGCCACTTCTGTGCTTCTTCTGTTTAAATTGTCTGATTTCTTATTTCTGCATCCAAGAAATAAACCAGTTTTCCCTGACTTACACAGCTGAGTACTTTATTAGCAAAAGAAAGCCAATCAAATGCACTTGAGTGAGCTCTTAGTCTAAGACTAGTCTTAACTGTCATTCTTGTTCACTTGAAATAAAAATTGGGTGTTCATATCAAATACTCTGACAGCAGCAAAGAGCTAGGATTGTACTGTTTAACAGAAGTGAAAGCCTATTTTGTCACAGCTCTATTTTGTTGTATTTCTGTAAAATGGCACCGATTTGATGGCTGCAATAGAAGGGTTTGAATTTTATTTGCAAATAAACAGCAGTAGTAAACAATAACCTCAGACTACACTGAATTATATAGCAGCACACTGGGAAACACCCACTGCTTTCCTCCTGGTTAGGGTAGTGAGATTGTTGGCTTCATTAGTCATTGCTGCTTCTTCTGGGGGCTCAAATTCCAAAGCATGGCTTCATGTGGCAAAGAGGGAGCTGTTGGATTAGATTCCTGGCAGGAACAGGACATTTGCAGTCTGTAGAGACCTTTGTGTTTCCTTTCCAGAGCCACAGTCCATATCCAGGTGAATGATGTTAATGAATATGCTCCTGTGTTCAAAGAGAAGTCCTACAAGGCCACAGTGATTGAGGGCAAGAGGTATGACAACATCCTCAAAGTGGAAGCAGTGGATGCAGATTGCTCACCACAGTTCAGCCAGATCTGCAGTTACGAGATTGTAACTCCTGATGTTCCTTTTGCTATCGACAAGGATGGTAAGGACACGGGTGGGATGGAGTGGGAATTACTGGAATTGCCTCCCAAAGAACAGGATCCAAACTGGGCAGCACAGCAAGTCTGTCATTCCTATCCTACAGCATAGCTAAGCAGAGGTGTTCCCTCCAGCAGCTTGAATTGATAATGGGAAGGGAGATGTCTTTCAAAGCCAATACCATGTGCTGTCGCTGATGTAAGGAGCAGATGGGGCATTGCATGTGTGTTGCTTGTAAAATGCTTTTCAAACTAGAGGAAGTAGTAGCTGTATTATGTTTTAAACCAGCTCTTAGTAGGCTTTTTTAGTGCCTGTAGTTTTCCATTCTGTATTAGGATAAGTTTGGCTAATTCACTTTCAAAAATTGCAAATTCAAAGGATTCTGAGTGTGCTTTTCACATCTGAGATGCTCTTTGGGGCTCTGCAGCTTACAGTATCCTGGCTATGGGTTCTGAAGTGCAGTGATTTGTTTAGGTCCTTTCCTGACCTCTGGTGATCTATGGACCCTTCGGAATGTATAGATTACTTCTAGGGGTTCAAGCAAGCTGGTTAAGCAAAGCAAACAGTTTTTAGTGGGCTTTACTTTGAGTTGTTTGGGGATCCACATTGCCAGTGGATTATTTTTGTGGGTTTGCAAATTAAAAAAGGTAGAGAAACCTGGCATGTGCCAAACAATTTATGTATCAGTTACCACCCATGAACAGTTTCATTTTGAGATAATAGACTGTTAAGAGCCTGAGGATTATATACCTGCTGTTCTGTGTGTGCTCATTCTCTGGATTTGGGTAATTTTAAGGGGGTGGGCCTGCTGCCAGGCCTGATGCCAGGCCTGATGTGAGCCTGGCATTGAAAAGTCAAATGGTGAAGGGTAATTCCCTTGCAGATGTGTCTGTTAAGGTCTTGGTACCTGTATGAAGTACACAGGTGGTACCTGGATCCATTTTCTGCAGAGTGACCCTGAGAAATTATATTGATGTCTGATTATTGCTTTTTTTTTTTTTGTGTGTGTGTGTCAGGTTACATAAAAAACACAGAGAAGTTAAGCTATGGTAAAGAACATCAGTATAAACTGACAGTAACAGCCTATGACTGTGGGAAGAAAAGAGCTGCTGAGGATGTGTTGGTTAAAATTAGCATTAAGCCTACATGCAAGCCTGGCTGGCAAGGTTAGTTTGCTCTCCTTCCTTCCTGCTCTTAGCATTTACCTGCAGCTAAAGAGGAGAGATTTTTAATCCTGTTTCTTTGGGGAAATGTACAGGTTGGAGCAAAAGGATAGAGTATGAGCCTGGCACTGGCTCCTTGGCTCTGTTCCCTGGGATGCATTTGGAGACCTGTGATGAGCCAATAACCTCTGTTGAAGCAACGGTTGAACTAGAAACCAACCATATTGGTAAAGGCTGTGATAGAGACACCTACTCTGAGAAATCCATCCACAGGCTCTGTGGTAAGAAAGCTTTTGTTAAAATGAAAGTGCTCTCTCTTCTTTATTGGTTTCTCTTTGAATTTTATGTTAGCCCAGAAATCAATGAGTAGATCTGGTCTTCATTTGCATGTAGTTTCCTTCAACTCCTAGCAGGCAGTAAAAGGCATGAAATTGCCTGAAGGTGACTTTTCAAATAATTCTCAAATGTGGTAAAGAATCTCTTTGTTCTGCCTCTCCACGAGCTTATAGAGACTCATAATTTCCCTCGCATGAGATTCACGTTTGAGAGCTGGAAGAATGTTATCTGTGTAGAAGGGTATGGCCATTAAAACCTCTCTGGTGTTCTGGGCAGGATGGGTGTGATGGCTGCAATCTAAGAAATACATGGGGGAAAACTAGATGAGAAAGTGGTTTGGAACAAAACAGTTCACTTGCATGAGATAAATTCCTACTGTGCTTGCCCTAGGAATGAAGGCCCTTGGCATCCACCCATGCTGCAGTTAAAGGCCTTAGGAAAAGCTTATGCATCCTTTATAGCCAGTGTGGGAGAGTAGAGCTTACAGGACCAA
This sequence comes from Acanthisitta chloris, assembly GCF_000695815.1. NCBI lineage: Eukaryota > Metazoa > Chordata > Aves > Passeriformes > Acanthisittidae > Acanthisitta > Acanthisitta chloris. Next base: position 11,340 of record NW_008652934.1, read on the forward strand.
TTATCACTGATGATTTATGTCTTGAACTTCAGATGAAGGTGTGAATAGGTGTAACCCCAGAGGCCCAAGCAATTCCTTAGCTATTCCCTGACTGATTGCATGACACTGAGCAGTGGGGAAGGGTCAGCAAGCCAAGAACCTGCTGGGTGTCATTGCTTCTGACTGTGCTGTGATTGCACAGTGAGCTGAGAGGGGATGCCAGTGCACTGTCTTCACCTGGGTGGGTGTTAGTGTTACTACAAGTCCAGTGTCAAGAGAAAGGCATCAGATCCATGGGCCTGAGGGGCAAGTGGCATTGATCTCATGGTTCCTGAGATAAAGGCAAAAGAAGGTTTTATAGCTGTAGAGATTGTAAGCAAAACAATTTCAGTGAGATCAGTTGTCTATCCAGGAGTTAAATTTGTGGAAGTCATGGTGATATTAGATGTCTATAATTAGTGCCACATTATTTCAAAGAAGAATTGCTTGATGGGTGATGGTGATGGATAATCCTGACAGCTGGTGCTGAAAAATTAGTGCTGAGAAAAAACAGTTTGGTTTGAAACTAGCAGTGGTCTGTTAAGTTTGTGTTTTCATTGGAGCATTTGTGTTGTAGGTGCTGCTTCTGGCACAGCTGAGCTGCTTCCCCCTCCAAGCAGTGCTGCTAACTGGACTATAGGACTTCCAACTGATAATGGACACGACAGTGACCAAGTCTTCGAGTTTAATGGCACTCAAGCTGTGAAGGTTCCAGATGGTGTTGTCACAGTCAATCTGAAAGAGCCCTTCATGATTTCAGTCTGGATGAGGCATGGGCCTGGAACCAAAGAGAAGGAGACGATCCTGTGCAATTCAGACAAGACAGGTTTGTCAGACTTCACTCACAAACACTCTGATTTCAGTTTCTTCTCTACCTTAGGGTTGTTTTGTTGGTTTTTTTGGGGGGAAGTGAAATGAAGTGACTTGAAAAATCAGTGTTCACTGTGCATTGGTTTGGCCTTAGATTATCTTGCTGCAGATTGGCTTGTTTTTTTAATCCTATTTCAGTTTACATTATGCACTTCTTTTGCTGTGCTGGATGACTTATTCTGGCAATGCAGTCTCGAGTTTGCATCTCCAAAGATAGCCTTGTTCTTGATGCTGCCTGAAAACATTAAGACACATATATCGGGTCTAGTGACAGCATTTGCTGCTGTATCTTTTTTTTTTCTTGGAGGATATAATTTCTCTTTCTCCAGTGATGAAGTTTTTTGTCACCCTGTGCATAATTTCTGTCTCTGTGAATGCTACAGACGCAATAATTTTGAAGATGCTATTAATAAGAAGGAAATGTGATAGCCCTGTTTCCATAATTGCTGTCTAATGGGGGTGAAAGAATTCTTGTCTTTGTCAGCAGGAGCAATGCATTTGTCCAGCATGTTAGAAAGAGACTATTTAAAATGCTGCTTGGGTTTTCAAAGGAAACTGCACTGAATGTATTTTAAATTTCATTTGAAAATAAGAAGGATTTGGCAGTATTTGTAATACTCTGAGAGCATTTCTTTGAACAGGAGAAAAGTGACAGTCATTCAGAACTGGGTACAAATATTCTCCTCTTTTCCTACCTTCATTGTTCCTGTTAATCAAAACACAAACCTTTGCATTTGTGAAAGTAGGTGAACTGGAGAGAGAAAAAAAAGGCAAATTTTAAATACAGTTTTTCCCTGGTTTAAAGTACATGGGAAGCAAACCTTCAGAACAGCTTTTCCTTTTGTATTCCTTGGTTTGCCCTAACCATGGAATTCTTGTGAGAGCTAGCTTCTGGTAGTATGAATGTCATTTGCCTTCATTTTAATGGTACATTATGAAATGTGGGAAGAGTGGATGGAGGGCAGTTGGAGGGAGAGGCAGTTTGGAACAGATTGCACTGGAACAGTGCAGGTTTCAGTGCTGTCAGGCTGAAAGATCGACAGGATTTTGGTGTAGTTTCATTCCCTCCTTTCTTGACTCATCCATGCCATGGATGATCTAGCTAAAATGTTTCTTTTCCTTATTCTTACCTGTTTCTCTAGCATCTCACCTCTATTTCTTTAAAGTGACAAATCCCTTAGAGCTGTGACTGTAGTTGCCTCTGGGCAGAGTGTGTCCAGCTGCCATCAGGTGTACATGCTCCCAGTCAGTAATGAGATGCAGTAGAAGGTACTCATTTGTAACAAAAAGGCTCTTCTGTTTGCAAATAGAGCTCTTTTTCTCCTGCTGACAGGTTTATCTCTGGCTCTTCACTCCTGTGCCTTGGTTTAGATTGGCTCTGGAGATAGACCTGTCTATTGTGCATTCTGTTGTGCTTGTGGGTTCTTCAAGAACGTTTGTGTTCCCAGTGCTCTCACCATGCCTGGCTTACTCCTGCATTTGTTTCTTCCTATCAGTTACTCTGAGGTTGAAGTATGAAATTGCAGAACCAGGTGGGTTTTGTGGAGTGCTTAAGGTTTAGAGGAAATAACACCCTTAATTCCAACTGTTGTGCAGATATGAACCGACACCACTACACTCTGTACGTGCACAACTGTCGACTCGTCTTCCTCTTCCGCCAGGAGCCCTCGGAGGGCAAAACATACAAACCTGCTGAATTCCACTGGAAACTGAACCAGGTGAGTTTGGAAGCATGCTAAAGTGAAAACCACTGGAGACTAAACTCCCTCATACTCTACTTTGCAATCAATACTTCTTGCAACGTCAGTGTTCCCATGTCATGTTTTATACAACCCAACAACACGTGTTTTACGTGTGCTCAAGTGTCAGATTCAGGTGTACCTTTTCATCTTGAATATGAAATACAAAATACAATGTCAGTCTTCCCACTGTGTCAGTTATCCTCACAGAGTGCACTGTTGTGTAGAGTGCAAACCAGTAAATGTTCCAGGTTGTTTAAAGAACTTCTGAGCATGTGACATTTTTCCAGCCCTCTTGGATCCAAGGGATGAAATGACTCTGTGTCAGTTCTTTCAGCTGCTTTAAGTTGCTATTGCAGGTGTGTTTTGCCACCTGAACAGTGAGTTACTTTCTAACAGACCTAACTATATATTAGTTTTTGTGCAGGGTTTTGTGTATGCTGTTCTAATAATGAAATACACATATATGTTGTCTTTGTGGGAAAATTGCTACTTCCCAAACAGCTTTCACAGTAAATGATTCTCTCATGGAAAGCTTTTTCTATTCAAAATGGTCATGCTCTTTTTCCCAGTCCCTCTCAGCACATACGTGTCCTTTATCAAGTTGTGTTGCCTTATAACAGCACTTCAGGATGTGCTTCCATGTAGACATATATTTTTAGATTGAAATGTGCTGTTGTTCCATATAAAAATGAAAGGAACAGAAATCTGTGGAGCTTCCTGTGTTGGCAACAGAAGAAAAGAAGCTCTTTATTAATGTTTGCCAGTGGGTTTGTTTTCAGATGTGTGCCATGTGTGTGGAACACTCAGGATGGCTGTGCAGGCTCAGAGCTTGTTGGTGTGGCTACATGTGTGTGTGCAGAGTGTGCATCAGACCAGTTACTCAACTGTAATGAAATTTTCAAACTCTGTTCCCTCAGGTGTGTGACAAAGACTGGCATCACTATGTGGTCAACGTCGAGTTTCCTGCAGTGACTCTCTACGTGGATGGTGTGTCCTATGATCCTTTCCCAGTGACTGAGGATTACCCACTTCACCCTTCCAAGATAGAGACACAGCTGGTGGTTGGAGCATGTTGGCAAGGTAATTATTTACAGTTGTTAATACTTGTAATTAACTGCTTTTCATGAAATCTTTGTGGTTAGCCCAGAAGTACAGAGCAGATCTTTTTAGGGCATTAAAGAGAACTTGTTTGGCCTTTAGCAGATTATTTTTGCTCCTAGCTGGTATCACATATTTCCTCTTTGAGTCAGTTTTTCCATGAGTGTTTGTTTTCTCATTGGCCACAGGTGTGTGTGAAATACAAAGCTGCTCCCCAAGCTGTTTTCCAGCAAAGTGACTTTTGTGGTGACCATGGGAACACAGAGAGCTTATTTTTAATAACAGCCCTAAGAATACATCAGATCCCTCAGATTACTAAGCAGAACACTTAATTTCCAAAAGGTTGGAAAGCACATTGTAGGCAAAGTGCTCTCATCAATGGAGTCATGACCAGCAGACAGTTCAGCAGAGCAACATAGCAAACCTCTCTTGGATATTTTACCATTTCTGCCTATAAAAATAGACATCTCCTTTATTGTTTGCAAACAATGCCTTAAAAGACAGCATTCTTCAAGCTGTGGAGTGCTGATTCATGTGCTGTAATACTTTAAAACCTGCTCTTCAAAGCTTGAGGAAAAGGAGAAAAATACATCTGAACATGGATGCTGCTTGCCAGAGAGCTTTGTAGCAGAGCTCTTGCTTCACAGTCCTCAACTGCAGTGTTTGCTGATTAAATTACACCCTTGCTGGTACAAAGCTGATCTTTCTGGTTGGAGATAAAACACTGTTAAATCATTCATGTTTTATTTAGTTCCCATTATAGACTGGAGTTGCATTCTGCAGTAATGCATAGAAGCAGGTGGAGTGAGTGACAAATGGGAAGCTTTGAGACACTGTAATCAAATTAAGTCTCTTTTCTCTGTGAGTTTTAAGGCTTTGAAGTGTGAATGAAGGTTAAATTATCTGTCCTCTCCATCAAATCTATTATTTTGTGACAAGTTCACTATCATTCAGTGCTAATGTTATTTCAGTGCTAAATTCAGCCTGTTGTCCCTTCCTTGCATCAATTAATGATTTCCTCTGTAATTCATCTCATTCTGGCTGTGACTGTCCAGCTAACTCTTCTAGCTCAAAGGGAACCTGTAATGTCAAGAAACTAGAGCTTGAAAACTCTGTTCCAGCTAAATGTATGGAGTGTGTACTGACTTCCATGTGTGTTCTGCATCCCAACAAAAACATGGGCATTTAGTTGAAAAACTCCTGTTTCCTATTGGCACCATGAGATGATTCTTTAATTTCTTCTGACATGAGATTTCTGTTTAATGGCAGCAGGCTGAAATAGGAGTATAAAAGTCTGGAATACAAGAATTTGAGGTGCTTCCTATGAAAACTCCACCAAAAGGCTGATTTTTAGGGGATTAGAACACATGGTGAAAAGAGTTTGCCAAAGGGATGAAGTTAGTGATCATCCTCTGGGTCTTACCAAGGTGTTAAAATAAATCAGGCTGCTCTAAGTTATGTATGCAGCTCACCTCCAAGGAGAGATTTTATGCTTCTGAAGAAGTTCTCACTTTTCATTTAAAAGATTAAAAGCTGCTTTTCATTTTTGGTGCTTCCATCTGATAAGTTGCTTCATGCATATGATACTATTGTTATGATTACGAAGTCTGTGTTGGTAAAGGTTTCTTTTCATCAGCTTTTAATACCTTTTGGTGATTTGCTGTTTTAGGCTGGATCCCACTTTAATTTCTCCTGAAGTAGAGTTAACAGAGCTGTGTCTCATTACCAGTAGTGGTTTGTGTGGGGTTTGCTACCTTGGTTCAGGTGTTCTCCAGTTTTTACTGCAGTTTGTGTTATGGGACTGGTTGGGTTATCTCCCCATGACTATTATGGTCTTGTAACAACACAGTGATGCTTCTTCCCTGCATTGCAGCTCTTTGAGAGAACTCCTAACCCTTGAGAAGTTGGGTCAAATACCTGCAGGCATTTGGGGGAAGTGCTGCTTTGTTTTTTCTGTGCTTAGAGTTTACCAAATTGTAACTACTTGGTCCTTTCCCTGTTGTCCTGTTCTTTGTCTTGCTTTTCTACAGAGTATACAGGAAATGAGAATGACAATGAAACTGTGCCCGAGACCTCTGCAGGTTGCTGGAGTTTTTTCCCTACTGTTTTGTTTCATTTTTAAGCCAAGACATTGCTTCATCTCACACACAGCATGAAATGCAGGCACTGCATTCAGGCCATTGACCTTCACATAATCCTCTCCTAGGCTTGTTCCTTCATTGTGCTTCTATTTGCAGAGCTTCATCAGCTGACTTTTTTGCTTGATACTTTGGTTTTTGGTTGGTTTTATTTTATTGCATCCAAATGCACATCCATGTACAAATTGCAGCTGTTTTTTCATTGCAGTGAAGTGGTGTGAATAATTTGCTTATGTAAAATATCAGCTTAGAATATCTTTCATCCAGTTTTGTTGTAACATAAATCCACCTCATCCTATAGAAATGTCTGTGTTGATGCATGTAGGGATGTGTGTTTATCATGGAATCATTCAGTGCATTGGGAAGGATCTCTGGAGGTCAGGTAGCTCTGCTGCTCACTCAGAGCAAGACTCATTGCATATGTGCTGCTCATAAGGACAGACCTGTAGCTTACAGTGGATACTCACTTGAGCAGAAATTGATAGAAAATTCTATTTACAGTGAATGGGCAACAAGGCTTTGGCCACCAGGAATTTCAGGTTGGCCTCACGGTTTCATTTTCTTAGACTTTTTTAGTGATGGTTCAGTGGATTTTGTGTCTTGAGTTGTGACACAAACTTAGCATGTGTTTCTGGAAGTGTATTCAAGGTATGTACTCTTTCTGGAAAGTTTCAGAATTCCTGGAATAATCTGGATGGAATTGACTAAAGGTTTCTAGCTGTGCATCACATTTTAATTTGGCAGGGAGGTAGCAGCACCCAGGGCTTAGCAGCTGGAGCTGCACAAATGCAAACTGGAAACTATAATTTGTAACAGGACAATCCACCACTGAATGTTTTTTTGAGTCACACCAGGGATCTTAAAGCACTCAGATTCTTTAGAAAGATGTCTAAGCTCGTTTTAAAAATTGGGTTGCTTAGTAAGTGATGGCCTTGAAGTACAAATTTCCAGGAGGTGTTCTGTGGCCCCCGTGGTTTAGCAAGGTCCATTAGGTGATCATGGTAATGTCATCCTCAAAACAATTAAGCAGTAAGGGATTAATTGGGTTGCAATTCATCAGATTTAACCCAGATATCTCAAAATTAGTTAATGGCATGAGTGACTTAGTAGCAAGTAAGTAACTTACTTGCTAATTTTGTACTGCAGCTCATGGTACTGGTTGGATTTTCTCTTATGGTTTCCATCTGTTGTTTCAGATCCACATGAACCCAAGTCAGTCAACACTGACCATAAGTTACCATTAGTTACAAAATTAGGTGCTCACTTGAGCCCACACAGAGAAAGCAGCACCTTTAGAAAGGGGCAGGTAACTCTTAGGCAGCTTTTCAGAATGAGCTGCATCACTGTGAAGTTCCTTTCTCCACTCTGAGTGCAAAGAGAGCCTGTAGGGATGGGTTTAGGTGTAGTTGACTCCCATCTAGAGCAAGAGTGAGTTCTCATCCTGCTGGGCAGTGCCTTTGTGGAGATGGGAGTAGTAGGAGGTGTTAGCTCAGCAGGAGGATTCAGGTTTCATGGCTCATCCCGTGGCTCTGTGTTTCATTCCTGAGCACCACCTCACTGTCTGGGGTTTCTTCTGAAGTGTTTGTCAGTTCAGGATGGCCACAGCTGCCCTGAGGCCATGTGCATGGTGAACTGGTGAATTCTTTATGCTTGACCATAATCACAAGGTTAACACCCAGAATGGACAAAAACTAACCTGCATGTCTGTAATACCTGTGGTGCCAGAAGGCATAGTTGTTGTTTTACAAAAGGAAAGGTAAAAAGAATCAAAACAAGTAAAGATTTTTTTCCCTCCCTGAAGGTGGAGAACTCCGCATGGCTCAGTTTTTCCGAGGCAACCTGGCAGGTTTGATGATTCGTTCTGGCAAACTGGAAAACAAGAAGGTGATTGATTGCCTGTACACCTGCAAAGAGGGGCTGGACTTGCAGATGCCTGATGGTGTGGGCAAAGGTGTGAAGGTAAAGTTGCATATGGACAAAGGGGAACATGTGTATTGTTTTGCTCATAATCGTGACAAGTTTTGCTGGCAGAGTTAGGGGTGTCCCAAATAAAACAACCTCATCTCTTGTGGCATTCCATCCCTGGGAGTGCTCCAGGCCAGGTTGGATGGGGCTCTGAGCAATCTGGCAGAGAGATGAGTTTTAAGGTCCTTCCAACCTAAACCAGTCTGTGATTCCATGATTTTGCATTAAAATTACATGCAAACCAGGAAATCTTTTATGAACATGATCTTAGTGGAGTTTTTTACATGCAAACCAGAAAATTTTTATGAACATGATCTTAGTGGAGTTTAGAATGAAAGTTACTGTGTTCTCCTGAGTCTTGAAGAGACATTTCTGTATCTTGAAGAGACATTTCTGTAAGCCTCTGTTTTACCAGATTGTCTAAATCTTGAAGAGACATTTCTATAAGCCTCTGTTTTACCAGATTGTCTAAGAGGTTCTTAACAAGCAGCTTCATAAACTGAGACTACCTTGCATGACTTACTTAGTAGCAAAGTGGTGTGAACAGAGCTAAATTTCTCCTTTTTGTTCACTGTCTTGTCTGTATTGCTAGAATCACAACTATATGTACCTAGATTTGTTCTTAAAGAATGAAATATTTGCTATATTCCCCTGGAATTAGGCATGGCATAGGGTGGTTAGCCTGTGTCCTACAGAGCCAGTGAATAATGACCTTCCTGCTTTGAATAGAGATGTAATTATCCTGCATTTACCAGTGCTGAGCTCCAGTTTGAACTGCAGCTCATGTTACTGGTTGGGTTTTCTCTTATGGTTTTCATCTGTCGTTTCAGATCCACATGAACCCAAGTCAGTCAACACTGACCATAGAAGGGGATGACATTGACAGAGTTGACAAGGCCATGCAGCACATTTCCTACCTGAATTCTCGCCAGTTCCCAACTCCTGGGATCCGGAGGCTGAAAATCACCACTGTGGTCAAGTATGTCCTAGTGCTGAACTAATGCATCTGGTAGTGGAGCCTGAAGTGATGCTCATGTACCTCAGCTGTGATAAACAAGGGAGTCTTGTTAGGAGCTGCAGTGACAGGACAAAGGACAATGAGTCCAAATTAAAGAGGGGAAATTTAGGTTAGATATTAGGCAGTTTTTCCCTGTGAGGGTGGTGAGACACTGGCACAGGTTGCCCAGGGAGGTAGTAGAAGCCCCAGCCCTGGCAGTGTTCAAAACCAGGTTGGCTAAAGCCTTGAGCAACCTGCTCTGGTGGGAGGTGTCCCTGCCCAGGGCAGGGGGTTGGAGCTACTTCATCTCTAAGATCCATTCCAACCCCTAAAATTGTATGAGTCTATGTCACCATCACACACTTGAATACAGCAAATGTTTTGTGCACCAGCACTCAGTTTTCTGCCTGAGAATGGAGTCAGGAGTGTGTAAGGCAGGAGGAAGGTATTGCCAGGGTATTGCTGTGAGTGTATCTCCAGTGTCACAGCCATCATTAGAGGTGTCACCTGTGGCTGTTAGCCAGAGCCTAGAAATGGGGCCAAATGGTATCTGTAAGTAAAAGTTAATTGTAAGATTGCTCCCTTGGTGGGGATTTCATGCTTTCCAGTGCAGCTGATGAATTTATCTAGGTCTCTTGGGTTTGAGACAACTTTCAAAAAAGGTATAAAGCAATTAGTGTAATTGTGCCTCCTTCACACAGCCCTGACTGCCAAACTGCTTCTGTCCCTCAGGTGCTTCAGTGACGACGCCTGTGTCTCCATCCCCTCAGTGGAGGGCTATGTCATGGTCCTGCAGCCAGAGGAGCCAAAAATCAGCCTCAGTGGCATCAACCACTTTGCTCGTTCTGCCTCCGAGTTTGAGAGTTCTGAGGGTGTTTCCCTGTTCCCTGAGCTTCGCATCATCAGCACCATCACACGGGAGGTGGAGCCAGAGGGAGATGGAGATGAGGATCCCACAGGTAACACCCTGCTCTGCTCAGCACTTCTGCTACCCTCACCTCACTGATCCCACCGGAGGATCTTGCAGAGAGCTCTGGATTTCCCTCTTAATACAAAATCTAATAGGGGGAAGGAAGGTGATCCTGAGCTCTAGGCTAACAAAAATGGAGCTGGAAATGATAATAAGCCCATGCCATTGTCCTCATGTAAATATCCCTTGTTTGTAGTTGTATTTGATTTTCAAGATCATTCACTAAATACAGTGAATCCTTTGTTCTCTTCAGGCCCAGATTTTAATCTATATTCTGGAAGAATGTGACATTTCCTAGCTCTTGAGCTCCTGCCTGCTTCACCTGTGATTCTCCTTACAGCTTTGACTTTCTCTCTGCTCTTTTAGTGCAAGAGTCTTTGGTATCTGAAGAGATCATGCATAACCTGGATACGTGTGAGGTGACAGTGCTGGGAGAGGAACTCAATCAGGAGCAGGAAAGTCTGGAGATCGACATGACACGATTGCAGCAGAAAGGCATCGAGATGAGCAGTTCCAACCTGGGCATGATAATCACAGGTGGGAGCTTTGCTGCTGCTCTGGCTGGGAACAGTGTGCTCAGAGGTGGTTTGTGACACCTGCAAATACCTCATTTGTGTTAGAATGTCAAGCTTGGGCTATTTTTAGAATTCCAGGCACAACTCTTTTAGTGGAAAGCTGTGATTCTAGAAAAGACATCATTCTAGAGAACCCCCTTGCTCTTCAATCCTGTCCCAGATTGCAGGTCACCTCTGGGCTGTGGAAATGGAGTTACACTTGGCCTCACAAAAGACTTGTTCCTTGTGCAGATAATGCAGTGCCTGGGAGCATCATTCCTTTCTGGTTTATATTCAGCTCCCCAAATCCCTTCAGAGACTAACTGGGTCTAGGATGTTATCACAAGATCAATCCACAGGATTTCAATGAAGTCATATATGTGTCTGTACCTGTTCTCTAGTCACTGAAAATCCATCAGCCAAGAAAACCTACCTGAGGAAAGGGAGCAATGTTTGTCCAGTTTATGATGTTGTACCAGTCTTTTGCACGGTAACTGTATCACCTGTGTGTTTCTCTCCCCAGGGGTTGATACCATGGCTAATTATGAGGAGGTTCTGCACTTGATACGCTACAGGAACTGGCACACAGTTTCTCTCTTTGACAGAAAGTTCAAGTTAGTCTGTTCAGAGCTCAACGGACGCTACGTCAGCAACGAGTTCAAAGTGGAGGTATGGGAGCTCCTCTGGCACTCTGAGAAGCTTTGGAGCATGGATGGACTAGGGGATGGAAGCTGTTGCCTCAATTAATAGATAATTGATCAGCTGCTGGTTTAGGTTTTGCCTTGTAAATAAATATTAGTGAATTGTGAGCATTGCAGACTGTATTTTATAGGTAAATGTCTTCTTAGTGCTGTAAGCAAAGCTGCCTGGACAGAGGGGAAGCTTGTTGTGTAGAACTGCTATGGATAATGGAAATGTGAAGGTGAAAAGGTTGGATTGGGAACACAGAGTGTTAATTTAGCAAATGGAGGGAGAGTGATGCTGCCAGAGAGCTAAGTGGCCTTTGTGGATCACTTCTAGGATTCCACAGATGTGCTTGCTGTGCCCTGTACTGCTTTGCTTGTGTCATGCTTAAATTTCTGATCCTAAGGGCTTATGTAAAAGCACAGACAGGTTAAAATTGCACTTCCTTTGCAGCAGAGTACAGGCTTATCATTATTTCATATGTTTATATCAATTATGAAAGTGCAGCAGAAAATGACATTAAGGGCACCAAAATTTCCAGTGCTGGAATGGGAAGTTATTTCTATTGAGAGGAACTGTCTCTGCACCTTTCAGCTGTGAGCTTGAATTGGTCCATTTTAGAGCTGACACTGGAGCTGAGTGTGTTTGCCACCACTGATGGTGGTGGTGTGCTGGGAGGCTCCAGTGGTGCAGAACAGGTATTTTTGTGTGCAGGAATGGAGGTTGTTTCCTGAGGAAATCCTGTGAGCCTGAGTTGGGATCTTACAAACTGTCAAAATGCAGATGCTTTCCTTGTTGTGTAGTAAACACAACCTCTCCTCTGTCCCTGCTGTGCAGTGGGCAGGTACTCTGTGTGTTCCAGCACAGGAAGGGCACATTTAGCTCTGCTTGTTTGGCAAGGAAACATCAAATATGCTGTGCAAGTGATGAGCTTACAGTTGTGCCCAAAGGCAGTGCTGAGTGTGGGTTACACTTGACAGAATAGTTTATTTTTTAGCACTTTCCTACAGACCTTTTTTCTTTGCTGTTACCTGAAAATGTACAGCAGAGTAAGAAAGGGAATGAAAGGTAATTCATGTGTTTGGTATCTGTGTGTGCACTGTTAGTTCAGGATTAACATGGCTGGTTACCAAACTAGATAACAAACTGCCTTTGTCTGTGTGTCTGCACCGATTTGCCAGACTGACCAAACCAGATCTGAGAGCTGTGAAACCAAAGGGGGTTGTGACAAGAAATTACAGCAGGGCTGGTGGTCCCCTGAGACAAACCATGGCTGTGTTGAAGGAGGATTGGATGCTTGTTCTAGGAAAACTCTTGGTTTCTCTCTCTTCAGAATTAAACCATTGGATTTCTGGCATTTAACACTTGGTTTTTGTTCCCAGGTGAATGTTATCCACACTGCCAACCCGGTGGACCATGCTAACCACATAGCTGCACAGCCCCAGTTTGTTCACCCAGTGCATCATTCCTTTGTTGATCTCTCTGGTCACAACTTGGCAAACCCTCATCCCTTTTCAGGTAAGGATTCTCAGCCACCAAGGTTGAGCTGGTTGTTTTTCTGCTGCTGAAATGTCCAATTGCTGCAGAGAGGATTTTTTTCCCCACTGTATTGGACTAATAATCCAAGCAGCTACTTGGTCCAGTTCTCTATTGCCCAGGGAGGAGTGGAGACCTATGAAATTCCTTTCCTTGCCAGCAGAAGAGCTTCTCTGTTGGTGTGTGTACATTGGAAAATGGGAGGAGCTGTAAGACCTAGATAAAGGGCTGTGAGGAACTGGGACAATGTTCTGAATGGCACGAGGGAAGAACTGCAGTGTTATTCCCTTGATGAGTCACTGGGATCTGCCCTTTCTGTTTTAATTACATGAATCTGGCATGGGTGTAGGATGTGAGAGGAAGAAAAACAGGCAATTTAGAGAGGAGTCTGTGTGTGGTGGAATCTGCTTTCCATGTGTGTTCAGTGCTTCAGATGGATGCAGTTATATTTAAGGAACTGAGGTTTAGTTCTTACTTCTTAAGTGACCTGAGACAAACTGTGTCTCTACGTGGAGTGTGTGTATAATGCCATTTTCCCCTTGGAGCTGATGGGAACTGGATATTAGTTCCCAGTACCATGTAAGGAACCCCTTTTATTCTCTGCTGCAGTTGTTCCCAGCACAGCCACGGTTGTCATTGTGGTCTGTGTGAGTTTCCTGGTGTTCATGATTATCCTGGGGGTGTTCCGGATCCGAGCTGCGCACCAGAGGACCATGCGTGACCAGGACACTGGCAAGGAGAACGAGATGGACTGGGATGACTCTGCTTTGACCATCACTGTGAACCCCATGGAGGTAACTTTGTGCAGCTGCTGTCCCTTCCCAGCTGTGGGGGGGTGACTGAGCAGAGTAGTAGAGCAGAACCAACCCCTGAGACATTAGCTGGGAATTTGGAATGAATGTGCCAAATGCCAAGAGCAGTTGTGTTTGGGATCTTGCAGGGTTAGAGCTTCATGGTACAGAGTGGGATTTTACAGATCAGTGTCCAACACTAGTGCTGCAAACTGCCTTAACCATCTTGTCCACACTACCAGGAATTGATTGTCAAAACATCTCTTTGATGTTTCCTTCTCCCATGGCTGACATCTGATAGTTAGAAAAGTGGGAACAAGAAAGATGTGTGACCTTTTCCAGTAGAATTTGCAGTACTGGATCACCCTTCAGAACCAGTCTGTGGAGTGCCAGGACTGACAGCAGTGCCACAGAGCTGTTGTGCAGAGCAGCACTATTTTCTGGTTGCCTCATTCCT
>NW_008652934.1:25407-34100 GCF_000695815.1 Acanthisitta chloris
GTATAGTGCCCTGAATAAAGAACACAAGGAGTTTTAGCCAGTGTGGTAATCACAACTGATTCCTGTCTCGACAGACTTACGAGGACCAACACAGCAGTGAAGAGGAGGAGGAGGAGGAGGAAGAAGAAAGTGAAGATGGAGAAGAAGATGATATCACTAGTGCAGAGTCTGAAAGCAGTGAGGAGGAAGAGGGAGAGCAGGAGGAGGACCAACAGAATGTTAATAGACAGCAACAGCTGGAATGGGATGACTCTACCCTCACTTATTGATTCTAGCTGTTCCCTTTGTCTTTCTGTTCCCGCTCTAGAAGACTCCACTGTAACACACTCCATTGCTCCCAAGGATTCATGGTGTTTGAAACAAAAAAATTCATTCTGGCCAGTAGATTGAACCCCCACCATCCTGTGTTTGTGTTCTGTCAGCTAGTCCCTGATGTCCCTAGGGTTGTAGTTAGCACCTCTCCTTCAGCCATGCCTCAGTGACTGGATTTTTTTTACGCTCTGTGAGGAACCACCTTGCACTTTTTTCTTCATGTCATCTCAGCTAAGTGACTCTACAGCTCTGTAGCCATTGCACATGAATTTCTGAACTGTCTTTTTTTGCTCAGTGAAACAAACTTGGCTTTGTTCCTTTTTCTCTTTCTAAAAAAGATGCAAAGATTGCTTGTTGACAAAGGGTAAAGCTGCTCATTTCAGCCTGTTGGTTTCTTTTAATTTCTTTTTTTTTTTTTCCCCAACTTAGTGCATGTGTAAAGTGGCAGAATGAGGTTAATATGTAGAAGATTAACAAGACTTTTTAATATTTTGTAAATATATTGGAATTATGTAATTATGTCATTTGTGGTAGTGAAAACAGGGATTGGGGTTTAAAAACATGCTAAAGTGAAAAATCATGCAGCATGAACTATTACAAGTCTCATCCTACTGCAGCAGGAGCACGGGCACAGTTCTTAGTGTAGATGTTCAGTAACTCAGTGTCATTGGCCTTGACTGCGATGTGTGCTCATGCCCCACTCTCCTTCCACTTCCTTCCTTGAATCTCCTGGATTTGCAGAGGGAACAGAGAAGCTTGTGAGACATTGTAAAGGCTTTAGGAACCCATGCAGAGGTTCAGCTGCCCTGTGCAATACAGCTGTTTGGGTTTCATTTTGAGTTCTTTTCTTTTCTCCAATTAAGTCTTGGCATAAGGGCTTTTAAGTTATTGGGAAAAAAACACTACATGGGTGGTGGGCAGATGCCAGGGCTGTGGCTCTGGGGTGTTGCCACAGCTCGTGGTAGCTGCAAGGAGGCTGTGGCTGCCTGTGGTGAGTGCTGGGCTGTTCATACTGCTGACAGGGTGGATTGTGCTAGGTGGTGATGGATTGTAACTGCAGCTGGAAAGCCTGAGACCTGTGTACCTGTGCACCTTGGCTACCAGGCTGCATAGATAGGGATTTGGGGGGGTTTGGGTTGTTCATTTTTTTTTCTAATTTGGCAGTGGGAGGGTTTGGGGTGTAGCTGGTGATAGCACTTGAACACTCCTGCTCAGCCCCTTGTACAGTCCCTGGGCCTGTCAGTGAATATTAAGCCTTTGTTTACACTTAGTAATTGTGTTTTCCTGCTGGTGAAAAACTGTAGCATAAATTATCCAACCAGAAAACCTTAGGAATTGTGTTGCTACTGTTCCAAGTGGAGCTGATTGGGGTTGTTCCTGAGGACAGTTCCCACTTGGGGTGGCAGAGGTTGATAGCTGGAAGGTACGAGGCTGAGTGCTGGCCCAGGGTGGGCAGTGCTGGTTTTTCTGCTGGGCAGGGCTTGGGGAACTTCTTTTGCTCTTAATGCAGAGTCTTGACTAACGAATTTCTGCTTGATTTCTCTGTTTGGAGGTGGATTAAAGAGTAACTTGTTTTGCTTGTAACAGGAGCCTGGGACTGCATTGCCTCCTCAGCACGGTAAGCCAAGCTCCAGTGTTCACTCTGTAGCTGTGGGTAGGGACACAGGACACAGCAGGGCCAGGGGCACTGGGGAAGCTGCCAGAGGAGTGACAAGCAGCCAAAGGGTGGGCACAAAGGGTCCTGATGGCTGGAGAGAGGTAAAAGCTAAGGATTGATTTGTACGGTTTGATTTCTGAGCAGACCCATCCTCAGCTGGGGTGTGTGTGGACCAGGATCTGTGGTGGGGTTGAGCTGAGGGAACTTTGACTGTGGAGTGCCTTTACAATGGGAGATGGACCTGGCAGCAGGGAAGAGAACCCACACCAGAGCTTACTGTTTTTTTTAGGGTTGTTTTGTTGGTTTTGTTTTTGTTTTTTTTTTAATGTAAAATTTTAGATTTCTAAAATGGGAAAATGGTTTTGACTACTTAAGTGGTAATTAACTGCTAGTTTTAAGTAAACTGGGAAACTTTTAACTTATGTCTGACAGTTGTCCTGTGTTAATGTGTAGAAGACTTATCCTTCCATATACTGTTGCTGTAGCTGCTGTATTTTAGACCAAAACTGATCATGACTTGATGGTAATACTGAGGGTTGTAATGTCCTGATGCAGTTTGTAGCCACTGTGGGTATAACTTTTCAGATGTGTATATTGGTAACAGGTCAGTTTGGAAAGTCTATAAGCTACAATAAATTTCTGGTTCTAAAGGTTGTTTGCATTTATTTCTTCCTGAATGGAACAAAGTAGAATCAAGTTACATAAACTGTATGTAATTTGCTGGGGGAGTAGGAGGTGGTTTTTTTTTTCCCTTGATCTCAAGCACAGAATGACTTTGCAACAGCTGTGTACAATTTATCAATAGTTTTTATTTTTTACTTACAAAAAACATGTACCTAAAGCAACTGAAAAGTTAAACATGTAAACATTCTCTTCTTGCAGAACCACAGTTTGGCTTAAAAAAATACTTTTTTTTTTTCCCAAGGCAACAGAATAAGCACAATCAGTTTGTACAGAGATAACAAAAATAATGACAGAAACATCTCTAAATAAATAGAAATAGGTCTATCATTCTGAGCAGGTTTATAAAATGAGAAGCCACTTGTTTCTAGTGAAATGGACTATTTTTGGAAGTGATTTGAGTTTCAGTACAATTCAGCTGGCTGAAAAACCATCAGGTGAGCAGCTGCTTTGTGAGCTGGGGGAGGCAGAGCCATCAGAGATACAGCCAAGATGCTCTTCCAGGGGGGGACAAGGAAGAAGGTCCATGTGATGACTCAAAGAATTTTTACTTCTCGTAGGTAAGTTAAGTTTCTAGACTAAGTAACCTCTAAAACTGTGCCGGGTTGGGAAGCACCTTTGGAATTGCTCAGTTCTTGCAGCTGATGCTGCTACACCTCTGTTTTATTGCACTTCTCAAATCGAAGGACATGTGACAGGAGCCACTGCTGTCAAACTCAGTTAGGGCCTGAGGTTCCTGCTGGGTCTGTAAATCAGGTGCCTGGGAGTGAGGGGAGAGCAGGAGGTGCCACTGCCTTGCTGCAGAGTCCTGGGGTACCCTTTGTGGCCATGCAGGAGAATTGCTGCACAGGTACAGAACTGTAGTGTCTTCCCTTCCACAGGAACATACAAACTGATGGGGTGGTGGTTTCAGTGCACCTCAGCTGGCACTGGGGCCTCAGATTTCTGCATCCTTTGCTTTGTAAATTAGTTTGGTCAGGAAGGAAATAGCAGTATTTACTCTCCCAAATGGAGCAGAGGTGAGTCCTCCTCACTGCCTGCTGAGCCTGCAGAGAGCTCTGAATCCTGCAGTATTCCTTTCTAGTACCAAAACAACTGTTAGAACTCCAGTGTTGGGTTTCTGCTTTCCTTTTTGCATTCCCTGTTTAGGATTTCAGGAGGATCCCTGCCAACATGGCTGTATCCCAGATTGTGGCACATTTTCTATCTGTTCCTTAAAGCTTGGGGGAGGAACACTTGGGCTTCACCAATCTGGCTCTCAAACTTGAAGGAATTACAAAAGAGAACAGCAGAGTGGTGGAACCTTGTGAAAACACCATTCTCAAGGGTTTGCTGCACAACCCAAGGTGCTTACCAGGCACCCAGTCCTGCTTCTTACCTGGGAAGGAACATCCTGGGGGAAAAAAAATAAGTGATACTTATGGAATGGTGACACATGGAATCTGCCACCCCATAGAAATGTGCATTTTGTCCAAGCCCTTGTTATAATGGTGGTTTTTAATTGGATGTAAGAGATCCAAGATTATTCCTGCTCCTAATTTAAACTGTATCACTCAGCATCCTCCTAGCCAGGGAAGTTTGTGGCATAGAAAAGGTAAATTATCCTTACAATAATTAAAACAAGGTCTGGTGGGCAGTGTCACAGTCCTGCACTGTTAACTGCAAATATGGATCACTGGTTTAGGGCTTGGTTTGAAGCCTCAGAGCTCTCTCTGCTGTTCAGCAAAAGGAAAGTGAGTGACAGTAAGTCGTGGCACAGTGCAGAGCTCATCCAGCACAGGGGACAACACTCAGAGACTGGAGGAGGATTGAAATCCAACCTCCAGGAGCAGCAGCAGTTCTGCAGTGCTGGCTCCAGCTGCTGTTTTGTTTCCTCAGGTATTTTTGCACATTCATCCACTGCTGCTTTCCTGGCCTTACAGTCAAGTGCCCAATTACAGGAAGGTATGAACTCTGCTGTCAGTTCCAGCTAATTAATGAGGTCTGGAACAAGGAAAGTACAGCAAAAAACAATTCCTTGGTGCACTTTTTAAATTTTAAAGTACCAGAGTACCTGATTTTATAGCCTGAAAAAGAGCTGAAAGCCAGGAAAGTGCTGGATGTAAAAATACTGTCAAATCAAATTTAGCTCATGACAGGGAAGAGTTCTTAAAGCCTAAACAGGCCAGTTCACTCTCTTTGCTAAACTTGCTGGTTCTGTGGGAATTTTAAACCAGACTTGAAAGCTAAATCTATGAGAGTCTAAGTCCATCACTTGCCAACAGCTGTAGCTCTTGTCACTTGAGAAGCAGGTTCTGAAATTTCTCTATTTTTACCTACATGAGAAGAATATGGAAGAGAGTTTAAAAACAAGTTTACAGGGAGTAAAAGAAAATGGCTCAACCTAATTATAAAGGTGCACAAATAGAGGATTCAGCTCCAGGGGTGTCTTGACAATTAGACTATGCTATTCCTTATAAAAAGCAGGATTGGTGGCACCTCCATAGGGCCCTGATGGTGTGAAGAATGTGGAGAAATGGAAGGAAGGACCCAGGGAGCTGCCAGAGGAAGCAGGTACTGACCACAGGACTCCACATGACCCTGGTGGCACTGAGTGACAGCAGTGGCTCCTGCTCCCCTGTCCCTGTGCACCACCCAGAACTGCTCACCTGCTGAGGACATGAGCTGGAGACAAAAATATGACACGAGTAGAAATCCATGATTGATTACAGCACCTTGTGAGAGATGGGATGGATTCTGCCTGGGGAAGGCAGTGGGAATGGGAGAAAGCTGGAGGAGACACTGTCCTGATCTAGGTACCAGCACAGCTGAACTTCCCCAGACACAGCTTTGACACCAGAGCAGGAGTCATGTACCATGGCTGAAGGGAGGAAGAGTGCAGGAAGGAACAGGGAAGAAGGTTGTGAGAAGAAAGAGTTGAGATGCAACTTACTGTAAGTGTTTCAGTGCCAAACCCACTCATCTGGCACTGCCATCCCTGCCCAGGAAGGCAGCCTGGCCAAACAGCTCGGGCACAGACTGGTGCCATCTGTCCCAGCTGACACTGGAGTTACAGTGTTGGATCCCAGGGACTGTGTAGGTGTAGGCCAGTGCCCTGCACACATGTTGCAGGGAAACCAGGTGGCAAACCAGCTCTGATGTACCCCAACAGGAGGTACTGGGAGCAACCAACATTCCATGCCAAGTTTGAAAATGCAACCTTGCTTGTTTCAGATTTAAAACCAAAGTAAATGCAGGAATTGCTTGAGTCTGACCTAGAAAGCAAAGAGACTACCTGACCCAGTGGCCACTCCAAACCTGCTCTTGTGGCATCAGTTCTAGACAGCACTACAAGGTTCCAGCTCAGTTTCAGGACACTTTGACCTCTGGAGCAGCCAGAAAAGCAGGATGACAGAGGCTATTTTTATCCTGTCACAATGCAGTGTAAGACCATTTGTCCCAGACAGCCTCAGTGTGATTGAAGCTGACCCACCTCTGGACACTGCCCCAGGGCAGGAGGAGTGACCAGCTGCTGAGGTTAATGCCTCTGAGCTGGAATGGTGCTGACCTAGAAGATGGGCTATAGTACAGGGCTACAGGGATATAGTGGGGTGTCTGTTCAGCTAAACTTCCAAGAAAATAGAAATACAGACATTAGCACACTGGAAGGATGTTACAACTGCCTCAACTCTTCCATGAGAAGATGTATTTGAAGCTTAACAAGTCCTTAAGGGTACAGTACCTCTACCTACCTTTCACTGGACACAGCAGTTTCACTGCCTTAGGTCTCTCCTTTGCCCCCCAGAGATCTCCAGCAGCCATGAGGATGTGGCTGGTGACAGTCCAACAGTTCTTCAGTCATGCAGCAATGTCTGATCTCTGGGAACACAGGTGGGGGATCTTCCACACAGCAACATTCATCAGTGCAGCAGCCTGGCTGCAGCTGCAGGACTCAGTGCAGGGTCCCATTCTCCTGGAGCAAGTGTGCAGGCTGCTGCTGCTGCTGCTCTACTGCCTGTTGTCTTTGGACACGTTGTGTGCCAGCCAGTTCACTTTGGTTTTCCAGCTCTCTCGCAAGGCTTCGTTAAACTTTAGTCTGAAGTGCTTCAGTGCCTCCTCATCGGTTTTCCCAAGAGCCAGAGAGTCCTGAAGGTAAGAGACAGAAATCAGTGTTGCCTCGCTGAAAGCACAACTGAACAATTAGCTACCACAATGTTTTCTCACTAAGAAATCATTCCATTGAAAGGAGCACTGAGTAGGAAAGGAATAGCCATTAATTGCTTTTACTAGTTACTGTGGTTGCATGAGGTTTTCTCACTGATAAATACTCTTAATGCTGGTGCAGGGGAACAGCAGATCTGGGACAAAGCTGCAGCTGCCCAGGGAGAGAGGTAGTTATAACAGACACAACCAAAGGGCTCTGCCTCCTTCCCTGCAAGCTGCTTCTCCAAGGTACCTGCTGCCTTTGTGCTGAACAACCTGAAGGGATTCCTTGAGTACCAGTATCTGGCATTTCTGGTGTCCTGCACATCTCTAATAATTTTTTGAGCTCATCTGCTTCTAAGAACATGCCCTTCCACCCTGACCTTCTCCTCCTCACTGAGCCACAAGATCAGGTGGTCAGTTTTCATAGAATCATAGAATCGACCTGGTTGGAAGAGAGGTTAAAGATCAAGTCCAACCCTACCATGGTCACTGGACCATGGCACTAAGTGCCACATCCAGTCTCAGCTTGAAAACCTCCAGGGGTGGTGAATCCACCACCTCCCTGGGCAGCACATTCCAATGTCTGAGCACTCTCTCCAGAAAAAAAATCTTTTCCTAATATCCAACCTAACCCTCCCCTGGCAGAGCTTGAGTCTGTGCCCTCTTGTCCTGCTGCTGGTTGCCTGGGAGAAGAGACCAACCCCCACCTGACTCCAACCTCCTGTCAGGGAGTTGTAGAACCATATTAACCACATTTGGGCTCTGCCTCCCTTACCTTTAGGTACTGGATGTCCTTGGAGCAGCTGAGCTCTGGCAGACCAGCAGCTTTCATCAGTGCAAAGAGGTGCAGGAAGAGAAGCCCATGGCGCCGCAGGATCATGTAGGCTCGTTCACAGTAACCCCTGAACCTGTGCAGGAGGAGAGAGGAGGCAAAGGGATGAATATTGCAAACTAGACCATTTTATAAAGCAAGACTACACTTTAGTATGAACCCTCCACTGGTGAGTACCAAGCTCTGCCACCTTCTCTAACAGGTAGATAAAGGATTTACTTCCATATGCACAGACAGCTATAAACTGTTTCTTGCTGGAAATCAACTTTATTAAGTCAGAGCTTTAAAAGCTCCAGTTTAACTCACAGCACTTACCTTTCAAACTTCTCATTGTTGTTGGTTTTTCCTTGCTGGATGACATGCACAAAGTCATAGGTTAAGATGAAAGGAACTCGTTCTCTATTAATACCAAATTTAGTCTTGAAGTTTCCCAAAAAGTGACCAAAATCAATATGGAACAGCTGAAAATAAGGAAGACAAAAATATTTTCAGAATAGTATTTATTTTAGCTGGGCAGTGTTAAGCTCTCTTCAATGCTGCTGTACTCAGCAGATACTGATCATAAGATTTTGGGAGGGAGAAAAATGACCTCTCCCATGGCACTCCTTGAGGAAGAGACAGTATTTACTTGCCAAGATCTAATCCCACTCTCTAGTGGGATTAGATGCTGGAGAGGACAGAGGATATTTGCCTCTTCAGCACTTGATGTATCTGAAGACACAAATACCTGATTTTTGTAATCCTTAGTGTGTCACTAGCAGCAGCAGGAAGAGCACTCCCATGGGCACCTGCAGTGAGCCTGTGGCCCCAGACAGGGTGTGCAAAGCAGCTGTCTTGGTTGGAAGCTGCTACAAAATACTACTTGCTCAGGTAGTGCTTTTTTTCTCCCCTCCTTTTGGTATCATTTTAAATATAAGCCCCAGCAGGTCGTTTCACCCCTTGCACAGCCATGGGAGGATGTTCCTGGGCAGAGCAGTGGCAGCTGTGCAGGGCTGTGCTCCAAAAATCACAGCTCAGGCTCTGTAC
>NW_008652935.1:0-6189 GCF_000695815.1 Acanthisitta chloris
CACTGCTGGCTCATGCTCAGCTTTCCATCTATCCAGACTCCCAGGTCTCTTTCTCCTGGCTGCTCTCCAGCCACTCTGTCCCAGCCTGGAGCTCTGTACGGGGTTGGTATGGCCAAAGTGCAGAACCAGCACTTGGCCTTGTTAAACCTCATCCCATTGGAATCAGCCCATCTCTCCACCCTAGAAAAGGGCAGAAGGGGAGGAAAAGCTGCCTGGGTGGGTGGTTTACTTCTCCACAGCCTCTTTGGGTGCTGCCACCCTGCGTGGTGAGCTGGACCAGAAGCAAAACCACAAGTGGAGAAGGCTGGAAATGAACATAGCGGTGTCACGTATCTCTCCAGCATGGGGCTGGAGAGAGCCAGAGTGTTTCCCTGCCATTGAATATCACTTTCCTTATGAAAAAAAGAAGTCTGGATGGAGAGAAATGGGGAAACTTGTTGAATGAATGCTGAGATTTAATGTCCAGCTGTTGTGGAGTTTACAGGCATAAAGGATTATTGAGCTCCAATGTTCTATGCCACTGAGACTAACAATTTCTGCTGCAATGGGGCTATCAAGGATTGGGACTGTGTTTTATGGGGCTGATATATGTCTCCATAAAGAAGAGACAAGATCCCTTTCTTTTCTCTTGGAATAGTTAGTGAGTCATGCTATGAAGCTCCATGAAACTCAGTTGGAACATTCAGGGATTCCAAAGCAGCAATGCCAAAGTCTTCATATTATCACTATTAATTATTCCTATTATTACATTAATTTCTAAAACATCAATCTCCATCCTAGCAGGGCACTGTGACTTAAATTTAGCAGGAAAATTAGCATACATTAGCTAAATTAATGTAACATACCATATGTGGCAAAACCCAATGTAACATCATGTGGAATAAATTACAATAATTTAACATTGACTCTCAGGACTTGATGAGACTGTAAATCTTCTTTAAGAAGGAAGATTAAAGCAAGAAACATTAAAAAGTAGCTTCGTTTTACAAAGGAACAGCTTTGCAGACACCGAGTTTGGATACACAGTTCATTTAGTAAAAGGTTTCATCCAATTTGCCACTTAATAGCATTGCTGTGCAATTACAACATTCCCTTTCACCCACAGCACCTGCAGCACTTTGCAAATAATAATTCATTTGCTCTCTGTCTTCTGAAGCCAAAGAGTATCAACATGCCCAGGTTTTTCCATGGAATGAAAATGAGGCAGGGATAAATGGAAGCATTTGGCTGTGCTGCAGAAATCCTGACTCCCAGTTCTTTGCTTGGATCATCCATCAACAAGCCACTGCTGCTTGTGTCAGGGATGAAACCTCCTCCCAGCTCACTCTGCTCAGAAATTTAAGGCTCATCAGCTTCTCATTTCTGCCTGGGATGGAGGGGACAGGGAGAGTCCTGTGGGATGGAGGTGCTGAGCTTCAGCCACAGCAATCCCTACCCACTGCTGTCCTGTCCTCATTCCAAGGAGGATGTTAAAGGTTTCTTCCCACCACTGTGTGTTTGGTTGGAGGAGGCATCCAGCTTTAAAGGAGGGGTTATTTTTCCTGCAATAACTACACAGAGCTCGATTCCATTCCTGTTGAAACAACCCTTGAACCAACCCTCCCTGCTGATGTAGCAACGTGGCACTCCCTGATCCCCATCCATCCTGCTGGGTTCAGACAAGAACTGTACAGCACAGGGAAACTCTTCCCCCATTCCTCTGTCCCCATTTCACTCAGGTGAGCAGAGGAACACAAGCAGCACAGGGAGCTTTGCTGCCACTGCTGCACTCAAGTCTGCTGGGAGGAAACCCAAGTGCATCTCCCCTCCACATAAAGCCTTTTGCTGCTGTTGGCTCTGGAGATCTGGGCTCCTCTGTGCCTCGAGGGGAGGAAGAGAGAAGAGGGAGAGTCAAGACATTGCCCTTGAAGAATGCAGAAGCAAGTATATTAGTCATAGAAAATCCATTACTCAAGATGATGAATGCTCTTTCCTGCTATGTTGCTGTTAGTTGCTGGAATTAAACCCCAGACCTAAGTTGCAGCTCTGTGAGGACACTAATTTACATGACAAGTACACAGATTACAAAGCACTGCATTTTGCTGGATGGCAAAGTTGGTCTGACCCTTGGAGAATTGCACCTTTCCAGCTTCCACCACTAGGAATTCCACCAAAAGATCCCAAATCCCCCATGGCAAGTGATGGACCATGAGCAATGCTACAGCATTTCTTCTCCGAAGGGATGGGGGTGAATCTGGGGAGCCCCAACGGGTATCTGTGAGCAGAGCAGAGAGAGGATTTGCTCAGCAGAGACAGCTCAGAGCTGGCCATAAGTTCCAGAGTCAGAGAGATGCTTGTGGGGAAGATGAAGGGTCTGTGTCTCCCCCATGGAGCACCCTGAGCCATAACTTCTGAGCTCCAAACACACCCCACAGACATCAGCAGCCAATTCCTGCAGGATGAAGGCAGATCCTCACACAAAAACCCCTGGAGCCCAAACCAACATGGAAAGCAATTAGGGAAGAGAGCTTCAAGGGCAGCGGAGTAGGAGTAAACAGATGGAGCAAGCAAAATTCCTGCTCTCCCAGGGATATGGTTCTCTGCCTTGGCTTTCCATGCCTCCATCCCTCTGCCTCTCCATCCCTCCATCCCTCTGTCCCTCCATCCCTCCATCCCTCTGTCCCTCCATCCCTCCCTCCTATGTGGTGCAGCTCAGCAGGACCATGGGAGAACCTGCTGATGAGTTCTCATTGCTGGAGTAAGTCCATAGAAAGCAGCAGCCATGGCTGACAACTGGAGCAATATTGCCATGGAAATTGCCATTTCCATAGGCAAAAGAGAGAGGAAAAGACATTCAGACCAGGCAGAAGGATGATGAACACCTCGAGGCTCTGGGCACCACCCTCAACAGGAACCTGTTGCTGGAGGGAAATGTTATTTTTCAATATTAACCCAATTTTGAGGTGTCTCAAAATCTGGTGACAGTGGAGCAATTCAGTCAACTGTTCTAACCCATTTCACCTTTGAAGGGAGAAAATGCACTGGTGGAAAAAAACACAAATGAAATGTTCCAAAATGTCTCCAATCAGGTTTGGGTATTTTTTTCCCATCCCATCCTTTGAGATGATATGCTCCTAAATGTGCCAACACAGGTATTTTCAGAGGAATAAACATTTCCATTGTGCTCACTCCTGGACAGTCGTGAGCTCAATGTTATGAAGCAGCTTTTAAAGCTGGAGAGAAGGTGATGAAAGAATATTAATGATATTCTTAGCTGAGCAGTAAAATCCACTGATGCTGCTAATAAATTGTAGCTGCTTTTGTGCCCATTGGGATTTTGGATGGATACAAGCTGATCTGAGTGAGAATTTTTGTTGTGCTTTGCTGGAACTGGTGGAGGAGAAAGGTTGAAATCAGGGACAGAGGCTGTGCTGGGAAGACACCACTGAACCTGGTGGTGATTCATCA
Organism: Acanthisitta chloris; assembly: GCF_000695815.1. Taxonomy (NCBI): domain Eukaryota; kingdom Metazoa; phylum Chordata; class Aves; order Passeriformes; family Acanthisittidae; genus Acanthisitta; species Acanthisitta chloris. The sequence goes on from NW_008652935.1 coordinate 3,448, forward strand.
CCTCAGACCAATGCAGACCACGACTGAAGGAACTATTATAAACCCAAGAAGGGTAGGGTAAAGCCTCAGAATTATTCATCAGTCCCCAAGCCAGGCCAGTGCTCTGCTTTTTATCTTGCAAATAAGCTGTCAGATCTCAGGAGGCTTAATTCAGTCTCTGCTTCCCCAATTTAGTGGCCCATCTATAACGATTTGCCATTAAAGATCCCACGTTCACAAATCCCTACATTTATTGGCTTCATTTTAAAACATCATGGCTATCTTTTTATGTCGGCAGGAGATATGACAGAGCTCTTTGATGAAGAGAATTGACTATAAAAAGGTGCTAATAAAGAAATCAATCTAACATTATAGCACATATTTAGAATTAATTCTGCCTATTCTCCCCCCCTCCTCCCCCAAGCAAGAGACAGCACCTAATAACAGCAGGATCATCTGAAAAGACACATGCCTTGATTTAAAAACTGATGTGTGTCAAGGTAATGGGATTAAAAATGAATTGCTATTTCTAATAGCTTCCCACCAGCATCTATCTCCCTGTCAGGGCTTCCCAAACAACACAACGTGAAGACGCAGCCTGAAATTAGCCTGTCTTGTTTTAAGACTCTTCCTAATGATCCTCTGAACGAATCCCTGCTATTTGGCAACATAATTTGGGAGTTAAATATCAACTAATTTCGTTTTTGTACGTCCTGAGAGCACACAATGGGTTCTACACTTAGCAACGGTGCCTGGCAGGGCAAACCAAAGGGAGTTACTGCAGGGGAATTGGTGTTTTCATTGCTGTGCCAGCAAAGAAGAAGCACAAGCAGCATCTCCCCCTGCTCCCAGGTGGGGCAGAGCCCAGACTTGTATGGGGTCTGGATGGGAAAGGGAGGTGCTGTTTGGGATGGCACCTGATTTTTCTCCTTGCAGAGGGTCAGGGTGGGGTGACAGGGCAGGTAGGGAAGACAGAGCAGATAGGAAAGACAGGGAAGATAGGGCAAGAAGGGCAGGCAGGGCAGGAAGGGAAGGCAGGGCACACAGGGCAGGTAGGGAAGACAGGGCAGACAGGTCAGGCAGGGCACACAGAGCAGGCAGGGCAACTGCCTCTGAGTGCTGTGCCCTTCCCAAATTGCTATTCCTGCTTATTTCAGCCTGAAGCACTCCCTGCCAGCCGTGCCCCAGTTTAACTGCAGCCCTGCCACCACTCTGCTCTGTGCCAATCTGCCAGTGATGTCAACGCGGGGACTACATGAAAGCAAATCTTCTCCTTCCCCCTTTTCTCAAGTCTTCGAGTTTTACATATCCAGAGAGAGCTAAAAAGCTGCTGAGGCTTTGATACTCCATGGCACATCTCATGAAAAGATCACTGAGTTTCTTCACCACCAGCTCATGCTATTCCTCCTGCCATTGCAACGGGGGCAAAGAGGCAGCTCAGCTCCCTGGCACAGATGCCTGGGAAGAGGTGTGGAGGGAGATAAACCCAAAATAAATTCAGGGCTTTCCCTTTTTTTGCCTTGCAGGGCAGATTCAGAGCACACAGGGAGCTCAGGCTAAGGCAGGGGGATGCACTCACAGCTCATGGATGTAGCCTCGTGGTGTCTGAATCTCCCTGTGCAGGTCAGGCAGATCAGACCTGCACCCAGTGCCCTCATCCAGCTCCAGCTTTCCCAGTTTCGGGTGTAGTCTGGGAGCTGGAAGTCTTTTAATTGCAAGCACCATCCCTCCGAGTACCAGGCAAGACATTAAAGGAGCTGATTTCAATTTCCATCTTCTAAGGGGTTTATTAACAAACAGTGTGGGTAAATATCCTCCATCCAATTATGACAAACACCTTGAAGGGACAGTGTCCTTTTAAACAAACATTAGATGCCTTATTAAATCTAAATTAAATGCTCACTAAGGGCCATTCATTGACAAAAAACTGTTTCCAAAAGTAATGAGCAGGTCACCTCGCTGGTGTATTACTGCTTGACCTTGGCTTCCTGAGAGACAGCCCTAGATAATGCACCAAGTGCTTGGCTGATGAATGGCTCTGCTGAAATGCTCTTGACCTTAGGAGACACTCCAATGTGATGAACACTTAATGATGAAAGGCTCCAGAAAGAGGTTGTTTTAATTTCTAGCCATAACATGCAATTTTCAGGCCATTTCTTGGTTGGGGGAGGGAAGGGAGGAGAGTGAAAGGAATGGAGAGAGGAGGTGATGTTTCAATATATAACACAAGATAGTTTAACAGCATTGCTGAAAGGCACTGAGCTTCTGGGTCAGGGATGCTGTAGGAGATGTACAGTGCTTTCCTCAGCCCCCTAAATTCATGTTAGATTGAGCCTGTCCTCAGGGTCTTTGGTTGCTCCCTCAACCTCCTAGCCTTAGAGCATCCTCTGAACTGTAGTCTTGGTCTCCCAGCAAAAGTCTCCTCATCCTTCATGTCCAAAAGGTCACAACTCATGACCCATCTCACCTCATTCCTCCATATTCTGTCACCCCCAATCCCTTCTTCCCAAGCCACAGCATCAGCCAAGGGGACAGAGAGAGCCCAACACCTCCTCATCAGCCTGATTGCTTCAGCCCCTGAAGCATTCACTTTCCTCCCATTCTGAAGGCAATAAAGGTAATGAGAAGAATGATTGTGCCATCTGCTCCCAAAGCTTTTCACCTGTGCTGGCAAGGCAATTTATTTCCATGTCAGGCACATCCCCTGGGCAGGAGGAGAGGTGAGCCCAGCAATCTTTTTCCATCCCACATAGGCTTTCCTTG
>NW_008652936.1:0-476 GCF_000695815.1 Acanthisitta chloris
GAGCTCCTACCAAACCCTAACAGCAAGGACAAAGCATAGATCAAAGGCTTTATTCTGTGATCCTGACATCTGAAACTGTTTTCCTGACTTTTTTATTTCTTGATCTTATTTTAAACGTTGTATTCTGTTCCCTTCTGCTTTCCTAAAATGAGTGAATTGATGAGTTTTCATATAAGCAGATGTTTTCAAGATATCAGAGAAGCTCCTGTTCATCCTAGATGAACTTCACTTCCTTTCGCTATGCTTTTGGTCCTGGAGCCTTTCTGTACGTCACAGTAAGTCATGGTAATTCAGTGGTAAAATGTGAATGGCATTTGGTCAGTATTGGCTCTTCCAGGCTTGCTGCCTTTCTTGGAGCCACATCACAGCTAACAACAAATGTTTACTTTTTTAAGAGATGGGTTTAGGAAAAGCTGTGGTAAGAGATGTCTCTGTTCACAAATGATGTTTTAGAATCATAGAATCAACCAAGTTGG
>NW_008652937.1:0-30545 GCF_000695815.1 Acanthisitta chloris
GTTCCGCTGGAGGGCTCCAGAGGACTGGAGTTGGCGGTGTCTTCGCACGCAGCAGCCTTGGTGAGGTGCCTGGTGCGGGAGCTTGGCAGCCGCAGGGTGTTTTCGAAGGGAAACAGAGGGGCAGCGCTAATGTGGCTTCCCTCCAGCAGCCAGAGACAGGACCCACAGGAATGGCTTGGAGCTGTGTCGGGGAGGGGGAGATATTAGGAAATGGTTCCTCCCCCAGAGGGGGGGTGGGCGCTTGGGCAGGGAAGCTGTCACAGCCCCAAGCCTGGCAGAGTTCAAGAAGCATCTGGCCAGTGCTCTCAGGCACAGGGTGTGATTGTTGGGAATGTCCTGTGCAGGGCCAGAAGTTGGGCTAGATGATCCTCAAGGGTCCCTTCCAACTCTGGTTATTCTGTGATACTGTTGTTATTCACTAATAGTGTCAAAACTACAGAACCTTAGCTTTAGCAGGTAACCATCCACAAATTTCCTTCCCTTAGAAAGGGAACCGTGGTAGGACCCTCAGTAGGTTATCAAGAAACTATGAGATTTTCAGTGAACTAATATTGTGCATTTCTTCCACTGCTGAAGGGGAGAAAAATATACTGAAGAATGCACTATTTCATGGGTCCCTTCCAGCTCCAAATTCTCTACATGGATTTCAGATATACCATGGGTTTGCAAGCCTTTTTGCTTTCATCCATGCTTCAGATTCTCCAGACAATCCCACAGATCTGTTGGAGTGAGCTCTGATGTGATGTACTAAGCTTTACAGTTAAGGATGGGGCCACTAAAATGGTTGGAGGGCTGGAACGCCTTTCCTGAGGAGACAGGCAGGGAGATTTGGGATTGTTCAGCCTGGAGAAGAGAAGCCTCCAGGGAGACCTTATTGCAGCCTTCCAGTACTTAAAGGAGACCTGTCAGAAAGATGGAAAAAGACTTGTTACCAGGGCCCTGGCTAAGGGGCATCTGTTTTAAACTGAAGATAACTTTGGACTGGGCTCAAGGAAGAAATTTGTCGTGGTAAGGGTGGTGAGGCTGTGGAAATTTTCTGGTTGGACAGAGCTTTCAGCAACCTCATTTCATGCAAGACACTGGATGATGATGTCTGCATGTCCCTTCCAACCCAAACCCTTTGGTGATTCTGAAATTGAGCTGAAATTGACCCAAGTTTTTCTAACCGATTCCTATGCAGAGTATTCAGCACTTTGGTTGTTGCTCATTTCTTCTCTTGCAGTTACACCTGTAAACAGCCTTTGGTGAAAAGTGTGGGATACAAGGAGCATGGATTGCCCTAAAGGGTTTGTTTGTTTGTTTGGCAAAGGCTCAGCCACCTTTCACATGGGGAATGGTAATCCTCAAAGCGTAAGGAATATGTGTTCAAACCTCATTCCACAAAGACAGGGTTACAAGTAACAGCCCAGCCCAATAGCTGTCTCAGTGGGAGGAGTAGGAAGCCCCTTTTGAATTCTGAAGTCAAGATGTGCCTCTTGCAGGGCTAACAGATGCTATGGCTGCCCCAGCAGTGGAGCAGAGCAGGAGCTGGGAGCCTCAGCTTTGTCCAGGGGCAAGTCACTAGGATCACTGACAGGTCAGTGACAAATCAGGAGACAGGTTCCTGATTTTTACATTGGTGCAGCACCAAACCTCATGTCAGCTCTGCTGTTATGCCACTACAGGAGTTCCTGTGTTGCCCTTGTCACATATGATACTCAGACTCCTGCTCTGATAAGAATGGTGGTTGTAGGGCTTAAGAGCCCACAAATATAACACAGTTCACCAGTTTTTTAGGGGATAGCTCACCTTATAAGCTGTAGAGTGGAATAGTAACATGTTTGATCTTTAGTTAGGTGCAGGATTATGCAAAGGCGTTAGGGAGATAGGAGTGTCCAGTCTCACTTCTCATGACTGAGGTATGTGGTGATCCTAAGTCTGCCCTCGGTGACAAATAATCCTGTGCTTGGGTGTTACTAAGTGTTCTTACTTTTATCACTAGCTGATCTCTCTTCATTAAGTGATAACTGTATTTGTTATTGAGGCTAATCTCTGCTCATGACCAGCAAGGAATAGTTGTTTATTTCTTTAATGGTACTAGGAATTTTTTTGTGCAGTGCATGTTCATCAAGGAGGAAGATGCAGATGAACAGTCCATGAAACAAATAATGCTGTGTTACCGGATTAATTGAAAATCTAGCATCCGAGCTTCCAGTGGAATGATCCATGAAAAACATAATCATAGAATCATCAACGTTGGAGGAGACCTCTAAGATCATCCAGTCCAACCATTAACCTGCCATTGCTGGAACCTCTGAACCCTAAACCAGATCCTCCAGTGTCAGATCCAGATGCCTCTTAAAGACTTCCAGGGATGGTGACTCCTCCATCTCCCTGGACAACGTATTCCATGCCTGAACACCCTAACAGGGAAAACATTTCTCCTAACATCTCATCTGACTCTCCCCTATCTCAGCTCATGGCCATTCCCTCTAGTCCTCTCCCTGCAGCCATGGCAAGACAGACATCCCCCACCTCTCTACAACCCCTATCAGGGAGTTGTAGTTGCATCAGAGTTTTGACTTACACTACTTGAGTTATTATGATATTTCTGTGGTAGTAAATGTTCTAGCAGTGGGTTTGGTGCTTTATGATAATCCAATCACGTGTTCATCCTTACATCTTTGAAATACAAAAAAATCAGTCAGTGCTACCTGAATTGCCAATATCTGTTCCTTTTGGTCTTTTAAAAGAGTTGGCTTCAGCTCAGTGGCTATGGGGATTGAAGTTTGAAGGAACAGAACTTTTAAGCCATACTGCTTGAATGACTCACTGAAGAAGATTTCATAGTACATTTTTTTTCTCTAATTTGGCCTTAGTTCAGCCTAATTCATCTTGGTAGCACTGTAAATATTAGTCAGACATGCTGATGTGTCAGCCAGGTTCTGGAGAACTTCAGAGATATTAAACAGGCTGTTTTCATCCGTTCTTTTTCTATGTTTTGGTTCCTGGTTAAGGGTTTGAAAAAAGGCTCTGTTCTTCCAGCTGAGGAAGAACAGTCCTGATGTTAAAAAATGTAGTGGAGTAATTGAAGTTGATTTCCAGCATTTTAGTGATACACAACTGTAAATGGGCTGGAAGAGTTTGACCTGGGTTTTGACTGGACATCTTGGTAACAGATCCCAGCAGGCACATTGCTGTGCCTTCTGGTTCTCAGCAGGAGAAAAGGTGCATAGTATCTGGGCATTAAATAACCTGCAGCACTTCAGGTGGTGCCCTGGATGATGTATAGAGTCTTTGGCCAGGGAGGAGTGTGGTGGGTGAAGCAGAGCAGCAGCTAGACAGTTACTTTAACATTTTCTGATTTATTGCAGACTTAACCTCACCCCATAAATACTTAATTTTCTGATCAGCAGCTGAGTATAATAGAGTAGTAAATATTAATTCTCCCAAATAAGATGGAAGCTGGAATGTTTCTGTGTGAGTGATGCTATGCACTTGTTCTGACTCTGACTGAATGCATTTCTGCAGCCCCTCTGCAGTACCTTCTAGAGTTTATTCCTGTTGTGCATGGGATACAGCACTTTTCCATACTCCCAAATCTTTCCAGCTGCACAGGTGTTCTGACTTACCTGGGGCTCCCATGACAAGACCACCAGCTGATAATTCTTGTGATCCCCTTTCAGCATTAAGTTTTTCTTCCTGCTAGGAGAGCTCCTCTGGGTATGTGAGGCCATTTTTCCTTTGCAGCTCTCTCCTCAGTCACACCTGTTATGTACAGATTCTTAGAGGAAAGTATTCTTTATTCCAGTGACACAGTTGTGGAAGAAGTACTCAGATTACATTTCCTTCCAGTCTGGAGTTCACTCAGATAGATGTGATAGATGTTTACACAATATGTGTCATTCATTGACTATGATGCCAGCTCAGTTGGATATTGACAGTACCATGGATGGGCTGCTCTGTGTATTCCTTGGGAGAAACATGTCAACTGTTGGGATTGTACCCCTAGGTTATTTATCTGTCCAAGCTCCTCAGTGATGTCTGTGCTATCATGACCCTGTTGAAGCAATAGCATAGTGTGACAGAGGGAGGGAGGAAAACAGCTGTCGAGGAACACTGTTCAGCTTGAACTCCTGCTGACATTGATCTGATCCTTGTCTTTCTCCCAGCTGCTTTGCTCCAGGTGTGGTGTTTGCAACTGAATAGTTCCACAGAATTCATCCTAGAAATTCATCATGAACCCTTAGTCACTGTGCTAAGACTTCACAGAATCAATTCAGCTACCTTGAATGAAAGGACTTTAGGAGCCAGAGATCAGGGTGAATGATTTGAGATCCTTCTCAAAGTGTGACATGGATGATTTATGCAGCCCAGGAATTCCACAAAGAGCATCAGAGACTGATGTGCCTTTGAGGCTTTTGTTGCCTTAAGCTCACACGAAAAGATTATGTAACTAATGACACTATTTAGTATTAATTTGTTTCAGTGCCAGTAATTGCAGTTCATTACAAACCAGGACTCCTACCTCTTGGGGTCTTTCCTTTCATCTACTCTGTAGACCTAAATATAGTAAAAAAATCATGACTGCACTGGCAGGTTATCGTAGAGGAGATGGGACATCTGTTTTTGTATCCTTGTGTCTAGAGATATGACCTATAAGTGGAGTATCAAAAAAGAGTGTGTTGTTTTTAAACCCTGGAGTGCAGACCAGCTCTGCAGGGACTCTGGAAGAATGCATGATGGCCTGCAGCTTCAGCTCCTTTGTTTATTTAGATAATGGATACTTCTTGGCTAAAATGCAGTGCCTGTTTGGAATGACTGCAAGACAAGATCTTTAGTCACCAGAAAAACTTCTGCAGCTGTGTGTTAGAGCTCAGTGTCCAGGTAAAACCTGTCAGGCCATGTTGTGTCATACGTTGACCTGCTCTTCAGGATTGATGAGTAACGTGATCAGAAAGGTGATGCAACAGCCTCCCCTGAACATCAGAAATCACTGGATGATGATTTGATTTTTTGGCTGTGGTTCTTTAGGTTCCAGAGTCATTAGTCTCCCTGTCTACAGGGTTGAATAACCCAGACTGCCAGATCGTGTTCTGGAGAACAGGTCAAATGATGTTGAAGTCTGATGTAGGAGTTCCTAACCTTGATCTCTTCAGCTCATGACACGGCAGGAGGTGTTTGCCACTGTCCTCCTAGGGACAGCCTGACTCCTAGGCTGTCTCCTGATTTCTTGGAGTTGAGGTAGTTTGCTTCTAATAAATACAGTATTTAATTTCATCTTCCAGAGAATACTTGTTCTTCATTGCTGAGATATTTAACTCCCACGATTTTCCTGGAAAGCCATTCAGAATCTTAATTTCTCTGCTGCAGAAGCTGTTGATTTGTAAGGTGTTCTGCCTAGTTTGGCTGTTCTGTAGCGTTCATTTTGGGGAGAAGCATGTTGTCACAGTGATGGGAGTTTCCTAGGAGCAAGGAAGTGTCTGTGAGATGCTCTCATCTCATCAGCTCGGTGTGGTTAGTTGTCTTCCTGATGCTCTTCTGGAGCTGAGCTAATTTCCTAAGTCTGTGCTTCTTGTCTTGGACTAGCTGCATGAATTGGAGCAATTCGGATTATCCATTAGCTATATTCCATTTTATTTAGGGACAGACCTGACTTGTCTTTTGTGAGCTTACATTCTGAAACTGCCAAAGTGGAGTTGTCCAGGGAATCTAAGTGAGTCTGTTAGTGCTCAAGTTCTCTTAGTGACCTTGTCTAAAACATGTCCCTGTCTTTCTCATCAGTGGGCAGTGAGCTCCAGGGGCCAAGCACAGTGCCATTGGGAATTTCTCAGGAATCCAGTGCTGTTCTTGGCAGGGTGCATTCCTTTAGAGGTGAAAATACATCATTTGCTTCAAGATGAGTGTGTTTTGTGGGAAGTACTGGGGGGAGGCTCACAGAGTTAAAGGTTGTTACTGGTAAGTACCTTCTAAATGTGTCCTTTTCAGTGTGTGCTGTGTCTGGACACATCACACAACTGTAATGGAAAATATCTTATTAGGCAGACAAATAGGTTGAAGGAGATGCTTTTTTTTGACCTAGAAGAACAGGTTAACACTGAGGTGTAATCAGTAGTTGAGATGCACATCTCAATAAGGAGGAGTGGAAAGGTGCCTTTGAAAATAATATCTGTTCTTTCTCTGTCTTTACCCAACAGAAAGTTAGGTTAAATGCTGAAGTATAGGGGGGAGTTTGACACCAAGTCGAATATTTTCTGAGTGCTGTTGGCTCTCAGAAGTTGCTGGAGATCAAGGTAAGTCCTATCCATGTTGCAGGGGAACCTTCACCAGCAAACCTCTCACAGGTGGTACATTTCCATACCAGTGATTTGCTGTGATGAAACTTTGGCAGATCCTGCCTTAGAATAACTTTACAGCAGGTTCAGCCTTTGAATAGGAAACTCTTTTTATAAGAAGACATACAGCAGAACATATTTCAGAACATGTTTGCTCTTCAAAACTCCAGCAGAATGTCGAGGTATCACATGATCTCTTGAATAGGTGTAAATGCCAGTTGATGGGGTGTTTTTCTCATGTGATTGTGCTTCTGGATGAAACAAAAAGAATCCTGAATTGGCTTCTGTTTCTTCATTGGTAAACAGATTTTTAATGGATTCAGGTTCTGGTTCCCTGATCTGACATCAGGGAGCAGCCCTTGAAGCACCAATAAATGTTCTTTTGTTTATTGGTGTTTGCTAGAGAGAGAGAAAGCAAAAAAGGCTATGTCCAAGGGAATTGGAGGGTAGAACAGCTAAGTAAAAGAATGTTAACCCATCCTCGTAAAGGAGGTTTTTTTTAATCTGCATTTTCCTTTGTGAGTAGGTACCTATAAAGTAGCTGCATTCTTTGAACCTGTTTGCTGTTCAAACCTGTTGTATGCAGCAGTGGTGTCAGAACCAGTGTGTCTTAATGGACTCTCAGTTGGATGTTCCCCTCTGTTAGTGTCTTGCTAATGTTTGAATTGAGTATATTTCAGCCAGAATTCATCTCTCTGCATCCACACCCCCCAGCCCTTTCAGTGGAAAATAAAACTTGTTTCACTGCCATTTGGATGCTTTGCTGTGTATTTGGCCCTGTGTCAGCAGTGGGAAATAGCTTAGAGCTGTTCATTGTGTTAGGTGAAGCCTCTTTCTTCCAGGTGATGCTGATTTGGGAACTTGGTAAGAAATGAAAATACATTCATAATTCATATGGCAACACCCTAAGTTAGTTTGGCAATGCAGATTTTGAATTAGGTGGGAGAGGACTTTGATTCTGTTTTCTCTGTTATTTATTGCTACTTGTGTCTCAGGAAAATAATGTTTGCTTCTTGTCACATACATTAGTACAAGAGGCTTCAGCTGTTTCAAGCCTTAAAGTTACTGATTTGGTGGGGGAGAGATGTTGGGTTTGGGTTTGTTTCCTTCTCCCCACCTTAGTATTGGAGGTGAATCCCTTGCAGTAATTCAAGAGGCTCCATTTTCTTCACTTGTTATGTGAACTCTTTCACAAGTAGTTTGTGCCCTTCCCAGTTTATGGCCCCGAGGTTCAAAAGTATCGTCTTGGTAACTCTCACATCTGGTTTGTTCATTATTGTAAGACTTCACAGCCAGGTTGGATGAGCCTTGAGCAGCCTGGTCTGGTGAGGAGGTGTCCCTGCCCAGGGCAGGGGGTTGGGACTAGATGATCTTTAAGGTCCATTCCAACCCCTAAAATTCTGTTTCTTTGACGTGCCTCACTCTATTTTTATTTTTGTAATGTTTAAAACAGCATCATTAGCAAAGGAGGTTGTCAGTAATGATGGGACAATATTGAGATTCTGTTGAAAAGTTCTTACAGTAAATTTTCACAAGTAGAATACAAAATTACATTGCTTTTGTGTAAAAAAGAGTAGCATCAAATAGCATACAAGTGCATGTAATTTAATAGATTGGTCTGTGTATAAGATCTGTTTAGCTACCTTTTAGAATGTGAGAGCTGAAAACGAAGAGCTAAGTCAGGGGTGTTATTTTCCTGGTGTAACTTAAAAGCAGATCATAGAATCATTAAGGATGGAGGAGACCTCTAAGATCATTAAGTCCAACCATTAATCTGCCACTCCTGTAAATCCTAAAACCTAAACCATATCCTCCAGTGTCAGATCCAGATGCCTCTTAAACACTTCCAGGGATGGTGACTCCACCACCTCCATGGGCAATCTATCCCAGTGCCTGAACACCGTCACAGGGAAAACATTTCTCCTAACATCTAATCTGACTCTCCTCTGTCTCAGCTTATGCCCATTCCCTCTAGTCCTCTGTCTCAGCTTATGCCCATTCCCTCTAGTCCTCTGTCTCAGCTTATGCCCATTCCCTCTAGTCCTCTGTCTCAGCTTATGCCCATTCCCTCTAGTCCTCTCCCTGGCAGGAGAGACATCCCCCACCTCTCTCCAAGCCCTGTCAGGGAGTTGTATCTAGAGAGCCATGAGGTCACCCTTGAGCCTCTTCTCAAGACTAAACAAACCCAGTTCCCTCAGCCCTTCCTCATAGGACATTTTTTCCAGACCTTTGCTGCCCTTGGCTGGACTCACTCCAGTGCCTCAATGTCCTTTTTAAAGTGAGGGGCCCAAAACTGAACACAGCACTGAGGTGTGACCTCCCCAGTGCTGAGTCCAGGGGGATGAGCACTGCCCTAGTCCTGCTGGGCACACTAGTCTTGATCCAGGCCAAGCTGCCCTTGGCCTTGGGCAATATAGACATAGGCCATATAGGCAGAGACCTTAAAACAAACCTCACTTGTTCACTGGCTCTGAATAGTGCATATTAAACCACACAATTTATTTTTCAGTACTAAACCAATTTGAATACATGTGATCTTCCCGTCTTGCCGATATATGTCAAGGTTAGCTTTATAAGCATTTTAAGATGCTAATTTTGTTCTTTCCATATCCAATTCCTGGTTCTGTAAAAAACCCCACGTTGCACAATAACAAAGATGAGTTGAAATAAACAGAAAATCAGAAATAGTTTTTGGCCAGTTTTCAAATGGTATTTGAAAAAGGGCTTTGGCATGTACAGTTGCATAAAGAAAGTGATGTCATTGCTTAGGTGTTTGTGTAGTACATGTTTCTGAGTAAAGAATGTTTTTAAACTGAATTTGGTTATAAATCTCTGTGCTTGAATGCCAGCATGTCTTGTAGTTGCCAACCTATGAGAATCAACATTTTACTCAGGGAAACAGTGAAAAAGTGCAAATGCAACCCAGAACGAAAAGCTTTCAAATACAGTTCACAAGCTAAAATTAGCAGTTTCAAATGGCAGTGATTTTAAATCTGCCTGCTTGAGATGACATAGGTTGAATTAATCAAATGTTGACGTTCTTCAATGTTTTACACTGTTTTTGCTGTCATGTCATACTGTTGTGCATCAGCACAAAAATTAGCTCCATGTCTTGACCTACTGCTTTGCACTTCCCTGATTTCCCATCCCAAAATAGCAGTAATAAGGTGAACTAGTCTCTCTAGGGAAAGTTGAAGACTCTGGGCCATATTATACTGCAGAGCAGTGGAGAACAAGCTGTGTATGCTAACAGCTAAAGCTCAGCTGTGTTTTTTTTACTCTTGCCCTGGAGCCAGCTGGCATGGAGTGAAAGTCTCTGACCTTCCAGATGGGGATGGACACATCCTAACTGCCTGTCTCAGGTCTGTGTGGGCACCTGGAATGTGGTTGGGAGCAGCCCAGAGGAGTGCTAGGTGGCCTGGGTCAGTGCTGCTCTCTGATGGGGAGATGGTAGGGTCCTTCAGCACCATTTCCCTGAGGAGTGTGGACTTGGCTTCCATGGTGTAGGGCATGGTAACTTGCTGAGAAGGAAGCCAGGAGGGAATGAATGCTGCTGCTACTGCCTGAGGTCACTGCCTGTCTTCTGTGTCTCTGGGTCACCATTTCAGATGTCAGTTGATCGAGGTGCTGTGAAATTTCTCTCTCCCACCCAACAAAAAAAAAAGGGATTAATTTATTTGAATACCTTGTAAAATAATAAAGTAGTTGCTGTCTCAAGGGCAGGTTATACAGAGGAGATCTGGAGGCATTTTTTTATCTTAGACCTTCCTTTTTACTTGAGGGTGAAAACAGTATGTGAAGCTCCTTCTTCATACATAGTGTATGAAATACATGTGTGTGGGTCCTCAGAGAGCTGAGTATGGCAGGGACAGCTCAGGTGTTACATGGAATCATAGAATCATCAAGGTTGGAGGAGCCCTCTGACATCATTGAGTCCAACCATTAACCTGTCACTGCTGGAACCCCTAAACCAGATTCTCCAGTGTCAGATCCAGACACCTCCTAAACACTTCCAGGGATGGTGACTCCACCACCTCCCTGGGCAATATTCCAGTGCCTGAATGCCTTAGCAGGGAAAGAATTTTTCGTAACATCTAATCTGACTCTCCCCTGTCCCAGTTTATGCCCATTCCCTCTAGTCCTCTCCCTGCAGCCATGGCAGGACAGACATCCCCCACTGTCAGGTACTTGTAGAGTGCCTCTTCTCAAGGCTAAACAAACCCAATTCCCTCTGCCCTTCCTCAATGATATTGACATGGAAAAAATCTCATACTTTCCTATTTTCAGTATCTTTTCTTGCCAAGTTAAGTATGTTCTGCCCAGTGCTCCTGTTGCCAAAGTTGATCTGGTTTTCTTTAAAGCCCCTGCAAAAAGGAACATGCAGATTATTTTTTCAGAGCCATACATGTCTTAAGTTTTGCACAGTGTTGAAAGCAAGTGGCCTCAAAACAAAAGTGATCTATGTTTTTTAGATAAAATCTGCCAGAGGTGTGCAAAACCCGAGCTGAGGTTCCATCTCTGCGTGGCCCTACACGGCCTGGGGTCATGTACAGCCCTTTGTGTGTGCGTTTTTGTAGAGTGATGCTCTCTTCCTATGCAGTTATTTGTGTGAGCCTGTGAGCACTAAGCACAAGATGCCTTTGCAAGCAGGATCCACTCTAATTGCTTTCTCTGTCTGTGGGCTGCATGTGTCCTGCTCCCTAAGAACTGCTGGGGCTGTGTTCCTGCCTGGCCACCCAAGTGGCACTGGCTGCTCTGAGCTGGTTTGCTCTGAAGCAGACAGGCTGTATTCATCTATTCTGTATCACACTTGGCTGTGAGCCATGGCTAGGTCCTGCATGCTGCTTCTGTGACCTCAGGGAATGAATTTTTCTCTTTCTTTTAAGGTTGGAGTGTTTGAAACAACTGACATGGGTGATGTTTCCATAGCATGGACTCAAGGATTGTATGTTGAATTCATTGAGTGGAAAGCCTGTTGGGAAGTTGTTAACAGACAAGTGAGCCTCGCTCACTGCATTCCTACCCATTCTGGGGTTTGGGAACAGTTTCTGGAGTGAACTGTTCCCAGAACTGTGCCCAGTGTTTGGAGCAACATAGGTGGCCAGTCTACCCCACGTTTAGCAGGTTAGGTGTGCACCAGAGGTGCTAATGACTGTAAGGAAGGTGGTGTGCCATGCCAGGCACACCTGCCTGGTATGTTGCTGTGCCTCAGACTCTGGCAAAGCTGGTCCTGGGGCTTCCCTTGAAGCAGGTTGTGGGGTATTGCTGCCATCAGTGAGGTTATACAGCAGGGCAGAAATGGTTTCTCATGGTCTTAAGGGATGATGTGGTAACTGTGTGGTCAGTTAACAATGTGTTTTACCATTTGGTGACTTTTGTCTTGCTTAACAGCCTTGCATGACACTTTTATTGAAAAATACACATCTTTTCCCTAAGAATCAGGCAAAGATACCAAGTAATGCCTTTTATATTTTGACTTGCTTTAAATTGCATTTGTTGTCAGATGAGTTCTTGTCTTACAAACTTGTCATATCTCTCCTTGAACATCACTTTTTAGTTAATTTCTTTGTGAAAATACAGAGAAAGGCTCCTGAAATCTTACAGTAATATTTTCAGATATTGCTCTAAAGGATGAACCATTTCCTCCAGCTTAAAATATTAAGCCAGCATTGCTTCAGCTTGCTTTGCCAGGCTTAACTATATCTGCAGTTATGTAAGTTTCAGTTGTGTGATATTTCACGGGCATCTGTTTAAACATACAACTGTTATTTTTAGTTGAAATATAGACTATATAAAGACTTAAAAGATGTGGGATCAAGGTGGACAACCTTGGCAGCAATGGCCTTTGAACCAACAGCAGTGGATGCAGTCATTTCAGCACCAGCAAGACCCAAGTAAGTATACAGAAAGCTTTGTGGATTAATATTTTGAAATCTCTTGTCCTTTCAATCTTTGTTGCAGAGCATGACTCATAGTTGCCTTTTTGTAGCTGCTTTCAAGATAATATATTTATGATGCTTTTCTGCACTGGAAAAAGTAGAAAACATATATTGATTCCCAAGGTTTTGACACCATTAATACTTAATATGCAAAATACAGGGAAGCATCCTGAGTTATCCTAGGCAAATTACCAGCATTTTGTACAGATCAACATTTAGAACTCATTTACTTTTACAAAATCTATATCCCTTTCAATTCTTTAGCCAGGCTGGATCATTATTTGAGAAAATCTGTGTTTTGATTCAGTCCCTGTGTGGCAGAAGTACTAATGTGATGTATACACAGAAAAACTCTCCTTGGAAGACTAATGTGATGTTTGGTTCAGGTTGCAGCAGTGATAATCATGATCTCTTGTTTGGATTTTTTCCCCCCACTAAAACCACCAAACATTTTAAACAGTAGAGCATAATATACCTGAACCTGAGAAGGAGGTGACAACAATTCAAAGTATCAAGAGAAATAGGTAAATGAATAGAGAGAGTTTAGGTGTGTATTTACTACTAGGGCAGAGTGATCAGGCACACTGGTTTTACTGGCACTTTAATGTCTTAAGTTCACTAGAGGGTTTTCCTGACTTGCTAACGAGCTGCAGAGTCATTAGTGGTCTCACCTGAGACTCCAGTCCATCGATTTACTGGTAGGAAAGGAAAAATGGTGGAGAAAACTGTAATGCAATATAACAGGGGTTATGCAAAGAGCTTACGTTGCCTAATGTGGTTTTCTAGCCATTTCTTACACTCAAATCGCATGAATTTAGGATTTGAGGCTGTATATATTTATTTCTGATGGTTGCTACCACCCTTGTGGGTGGTAAGGTGAACCTAAAAAGACTCTGCCTGATGGCATTTTGAACATATGCAGAGAAACTCTGCTTCAGCAAGTCTGAGCTAAGATTTGCTTTCAGTTTCCTTTACTGTACACTGTAGAAGTTCTAGTAGCGTTCACAGTACTTGAAGGCAAACGTTGCCCATTTCTGTAGTTCAGTAAGACGTGATTGAGAAACAGTTTTAAACTTCAGACTTGAGAATTCTAAGCTTTTTAATTTCCTCTGTTTATTTTAGGCCAGATTGACTGGGCTGCATTAGCTCAAGCATGGATTGCTCAGCGAGAAGCCTCAGGGCAACAGAATGTAGTGGAACAACAAGGAATGATGCCAAACGGACAGGATATTTCAGGAATAGAGTCTGGTCCAAACAACCATAATAATTTTCAAGGGGATCCCAACTTCAACAGAATGTGGCAGCCAGGTTTGTTTTCCTTCCTGTTCATTCCATTTTTCCTGTGTGATGACATTGTTTTTGTGTCAGACATTGGTGGGTGTGGAGGTGCCCTGTCCCTCGGGTTTCAAGATGCACAGTACCAGTCTGTGAATTAGCCCATGGCAGCTGCTGCTTTCCAGTCAGGTGTTTACAAAGTGGGTAACAGAACAGACAGAAAGATCTAGTAACACACATCAGTAATAGATTTGTTCTGTCCCTGAACGTTGTAGAAGGATAAAATGTGAATTTTTGTTATATATTTATTTCCCAGGATCTTATGTGTTGCTTATCCCTCTGTACTAGAAACAGCAGCACTGAAGGCAGCAGAATGCCTCAGAATTCAAGAGCTGCTGTTGTCCTCTCCTGTAGTGAATACCTGTTTCTGCTGGGATCTTGACATGTAGAATGAATTTGCAGTATAACTGGGAGATGCTGGATTTAGGTGTCTTAAAATCTTGAAAAAGGGGAACAGCAAAATTCCATCTGTAAAATGTATTTTAGGAGTGAGGGGAAAATGCAACACCTTTTGTTGCTGGGAAACAGTGTTCCAGTGCATTTTGTTACTAGTGTATCATTCAGGGTATGTTGTTTTCCCAGTGTTTTTGGACACTGATAAAGGACTGTGCTGATGCAGCTATGACCCAGCTTTCCTTACTTTAGGCAGTGTCATTCTTCATGTGCTAAGTACCCACAGCAGACAAGCTGGGTGGCTAGCCAAAGTTCTCTCCGTGTATTTACTCTGTTTCTACAAAGTTTCATCTTTCCTCCCTATACTTCTAAGTTTCTTTTTGAATCCAAAAGTCCTTTACACACTCCTAATAAAAAAGCAAAGTGGCAATCTGAAAACCTAACTAGCAGACAGTTCATTTCAAAGGGATTCATGTTCCACTAGTGCAAACAGCATGTCATGTGTGCTACTTGCAACAAGCTTTCAAGTCAGTTGACTTAAGTAAAGTGAGTGTTCAAATAGTGTCAAATGTTAATACATCTTTGAACAATAATTCTTCTAAACTGTACTTAAAGGATAAAGGATTCTGCCCCTTGGAATACTTCAGGTATATTGACTCTGGAAAAATATTTGGTTAATCAGCTAAACATGACCTACTGTAGATGGCAGTGAGAGTGAAAGGAGTGATAAAATCTTTGAACGTGCAAAAAAAGCACAACCAAGTAAAAAAGCTATGTTAGCACTTTTGAGTTGATACAGTAATGGATCCCATTAAGATGCAAATGGGAAGGACTGTAAAACCTGGAAAAATGGAAGGAATACTAAAGGGCTGGATGGAAGGTAGGGATTAACCTAGTGAAAGTTACAAGGTAGCTCTGTCATGGCCTGTAAATATCTGTACAGTTGACATATGTTTTGTATTCTTAGGAAATCAGTCAAAAATTAATGGCCACACGAGCTGTTAGTTCATTTCTCAGACCCTTTGCACTCTGTTAGCCAATTGCAATGTATGTTTGAGGTCTCGTGACTATAGCTTATGCTGGGAACTCTGCTAGGTACTGGCCAGTCCAAGGAATCATCCACTATTGAGACACAAAGACTTCAGAAAACAGGTTTCAGTGGTTGTGCTGCTCCCAAAATCATCTGCTTGCCACAATAGGTATTTTAAGTTTATTATGGAAGAGCATAGAATAGCTCATTGCTTTGAAAGATTAAGTAGAGCAGTGGGAGCAGTTCTTTAACAGTTTGAACAATTTGTAACTCCTGTGGTGAACTTCCTATCCCTATTTACACCGTGTCCCTGTCTGTCCAGTTCTGTCCTCCCACTGCATGTTTTAGTCCCGCAACAGCTGTTTGTATTTCCTTCATTTAGCTGAAGAAATTCTTGAGACAGTATAATACAGTCTGTAGATTGATGATTCTTCATAACTTTACCATCTGCATTGCTTTCAGGAGCCTTGTGATAAGTACAAGAACAGTGAGTGATCGGTGACTCATATAAATCGTACTAACTTGGTGTTGAATTGTATTCTAAATCCTAAACAGAATGGGGAATGCCTCACCAACCCCCTCACCCACCTCCAGATCAGCAGTGGATGACTCCAACCCCAGGTCAAATGGAAATTGTTCCTCCATCCGAAGACAGCAACAGTCAGGACAGTGGGGAATTTACTCCTGACAACAGGCATATATTTAACCAGAACAATCACAACTTTGGGGGACCTCCCGATAACTTTGCAATGGGGCCAGTGAACCAGTTTGACTATCAGGTGAAACATATTTGTTGGTTTAATATTGTAGACGCGCAGAGTCCCTTCATGGATGTGTTCCTCTAATATCATCTAGCGGCGACTTTCATTCTTCAGTTCTGCAAACATCTACAGAATCTGTTATCTGCTAAGATACATTTTTACCAAACACTTTACAGAAGAGACTTTAGAGTTCTCAGTTCTGTTCTGAGGCCAAAGGGGTTTATTTTTCTATAGTAGTAATGACAAGTGGCTGTTGTCTGCAATATTAAAATGAATCACTATGTTCCAGTATATAAACTTAACATTATGTAGCTTTGTGTTTTTTAAAAAGAACAAGAGGAGGAGGAGTTAAAAAAAAAGTTCAGAAAGATATACTTAAATACACTAGATAATGTACCTCAGGGAACAGTCCTGTATGTGCAGGAAGATAGGCTGGATGAGCCATTGATATTTCCCATATCTATCTACTGTGATTCTTTGAATAAACAATGGTATTTCTTAAAAACAAAATAAAAATCCACATCCACTTTTTTCTTCATTCTGGCATAGAAGTTGCATAGGGTAATAAACCTGCAGGTGTTTTTAGCACTGATAATAGTAGTGGGTACTGCACAAATTATAGAAATATCAGAGTCATCAGGGTTGGAGGAGACCTCTAAGATAGAGTCCAACCCTTTGCTTGCCACTCTGCTGCAACACAAAGTTTAAACACAAAGTTTTGGATCTTCCCTCTATTTTCAGTATTTTTCTTTCAAAGCTCTTGAAATAAATGACTAACTGTACCTGTTAAAAAAAAAACCAAACCGCTACCTCACATTCATAAACACAAGGGAAGATGAGCAGAAATGTTTTTCTGTTTTCTGGTCTTCTGATTAAATTATCTTGTTCAGTGTTGTTAGGCAGTGAACTGATCATTTCTAACACACTCGTTATCATTTACTCTTATGGGACAAACTCTTAAAACTAATACTACAGAAAACATG
Organism: Acanthisitta chloris; assembly: GCF_000695815.1. Lineage (NCBI taxonomy): Eukaryota > Metazoa > Chordata > Aves > Passeriformes > Acanthisittidae > Acanthisitta > Acanthisitta chloris. The sequence goes on from NW_008652937.1 coordinate 16,756, forward strand.
TTTTGCAGTGAATAAAAGAGAGATGCATGACCTGCAGTTGTAATAGGACTGTGTTTCAGCACTAGTGACTTAAATAGTAGAATATTTGATACTATAACATTCTTCTTAAACATTCTCTTCTTAACTAGTTTCATTAGACATTTCTGGGCAGCTAATGTTAGAACACAAGGCTCCTCATGTAGACTTGTGACCTTTGTATTGTGTACAGCTTGCCCAAACCCCAAGATCTGCCCTACACTTGCATATTAATGCACTTAATATTTTAATCAGCCATACTGAAGAGATCTGTGAATGATTACTACGAAGTCCCCAGTGCAAAATTCATTTGTAATAAAAGGTTGCACTTGGAATTTTTTTCCTCTTGTTGTAGTTACAAGGCAAGACTGCTAAGGCAGCTAGACTTTTAAACCTTAGTTTTGTATACTCTTCATTTAACTGCATGCTCTGATGCTAAGCTGGCAAGGAACTGATGGAGATAGGTGGTGATTACAGGGCTTAACCTTTAGCACAGCCTGAAAGGAGGTTGGCTGAAGCCCTTTCAGCTTTGTTAGTATCCCTGCCTAAATCTAAGTTTACTCCTTAAATATTTAAAGGAGACTTGTCTCGTGGGGAGCAAAGAGAAAGAGCTTGAGAGATCTCAGTAGCCTAGAAATCGTGGATTCCTACTTGCATGGATTTTTGTAGACCGACTTGCTCACATGCTGCATTTAGTGTTACCATGTGAAGAAAAATAAACTGCATTACTCTTTCAGCATGGGGCTGCTTTTGGTCCACCTCAAGGTGGATTTCATCCACCTTATTGGCAGCCAGGACCACCAGGGCCACCAGGTCCACCAGCACCTCCTGCACCTACTCAAAATCGAAGGGAAAGACCCTCATTCAGAGATCGCCAGCGTTCGCCTATCACCATGCCTGTGAAGCAGGAGCCTCCACAGATTGGTACATGTTAACCACTCCTTAATCAAAGAAAATGTAAAAGCTGTGTTTTATATAAAAGATTACCAAATTTGAAGACTTTTCTACGAAAAAGTAGAAAGCCAAAAATCAGGGAAAGAAAAAGCCATTGTAAATAGTTTTTCCCCCACAATCAGATGTGTGGCTTGTTTGGATTGGGGTGGAGGGTTTGCTGCTTTATTTTGGGTTGGGGTCTTTTGTTTGCTTTTTTTTTGGGTTTTTTTTGGTTTTTGTTTTTTTTTTTTTTTTTTTTTGGGTTTTTTTTTTTTTTTTTTTTTTTCCATTTGCAAAACTGTAAACCTTGCTTATGTAGATGCTGTGAAGCGTAGAACTCTGCCTGCCTGGATTCGGGAGGGCCTGGAAAAGATGGAAAGAGAAAAACAGAAAAAACTGGAAAAAGAGAGAATGGAGCAGCAACGTTCACAGATGTCTAAAAAAGAAAAGAAGGAAAGTGAGGAGGCTGAAGAAGGGGATGGCCCACGGTTACCTCAGAAAAGCAAATTTGTAAGTAGAAGGGTTTGGTTTTTGCTCAGGTTTGTATTTCCTGAAAGGGATCAACTTTTTGGTCTCTTGAAAAGAGAGACTCTACATTCCTGGTTACCTCTTTGGGTTTGTTGCTTAAAGTGAGATTAAAATGCTGCTTTGTGGATAATTGTTGTTTTGAAATTGTTCATGTCTGAGAGGTAATAGTATATGATGATTTGGTCGTAGTAGCCAAGAAACGATGAAATTGGCCTTTTTTCTTCCTTCTCATACAGAGTCTTTGAAAGTCTGAATTCTAAATTAGCAGCTGAAAGAATTCAGCTGTGTTTTCTAAACTGAGCCCATTTAGGAAACCTTGCACTGTCTTCACTTTAGCAATTATCTCATTTGTAGTTCTAAGTACTTGTCTGGCAATGAACTGACAACTGTATTTTCTTAGCTTGTGTGGGTAGAGGTACCTGCATGTTTATTGGGAAGGGAGAAAACAGTTTTATGATAACTGTAATACAGATTTTAGTACAAAGCAAATGAAGTTGACTTATCATAAACTGATGAGTTTGACATCTAAGTTTTTCTTGAAATGTATGATGCTGTTTTCATAGGACAGTGATGAGGAAGATGAAGATGCTGAGAACACAGAAGCTGTAAGTGTTGGGAAAATCAGCAGGAGTCCATCCCCAGCTCCTCAGGAGGAGCAAAGTGAACCAGAAATGACAGAAGAAGAAAAGGAGTATCAAATGGTATTAATAATGTAGTTCTCACTAAATATTTCTGTCTAATTGCTCATATTTTTGGGGCATATCAAAGTAAACCACTTGTTCTAGGCCTGATACTGTCAATAGAGGTGTAGTACACCGCACAGTAAAGCAGGGTTCTATTTGCATGTCTCTTCACCATCATAGATTCAGAGAAGCATCAAGGTTGGAGGAGACCCCTAAGATCATGGACTCCAACCTTTAACTGGTCACTCTGCTGTAAACCCTAAACTATATCCTCCAGCATCAGATCCAGACACCTCTTCAACACTCCTAGGGATGGTGACTCCACCACCTCCCTGGGCAATCTATTCCAGTGCCTGAACACCCTAACAGGGAAAACATTTCTCCTAACATCCAATCTGACTCTCCCCTGTCTCAGCTTATGGCCATTCCCTCTAGTCCTCTCCCTGCAGCCATGGCAGGAGAGACATCCCACACCTCTCTATAACCCCTGTCAGGGAGCTGTAGTGAGCCATGAGGTCACTCCTGAGCTGCCTCTTCTCAAGGGTATCCAACCCCCATTCCCTGAGTCCTTAATGATGCGATATGTTTTCCAGACCTTTTCTGCCCTTGTTACCCTTGGCTGGACTTGCTCCAGTGCCTCAATGTCCTTTCTAGAGTGAGGGACCCAAGCTTGAACACAGCACTGAGGTGTGACCTCCCCAGTGCCCAGTCCAGGGGGATCATCACTGCCCTAGTGCTGCTGACATCCTGAGGCCAAGATGCAATTGGCCTTCTTGGCCACCTGTGCACACTGTTGGCTCACACTGAGCTGCTGCCACCAGCACTCTCAAGTCCCTTTCTGATGGACAACTCTCTCCCCACTCCTCCCCCAGCCTGTAGCTCTGCATGGGTTTGTTGTGTCCCAAGGGCAGAACTAACTCTGAGCCTTATTGACCCTCATGCAGTTGTCCTCAGCCCATGGGTCAAGTCGGTCCAGGTCTCTGTAGAGCTTTCCTACCCTCAGGCCTTATATAATCCTATATAAGTAACCTCTGATGATCTTTGCAGGCAGCATACCAGTCAGAAATGTGCTGTATCTTTTTTGTAAGAATAGATGGGATCAGTCTAAGCACTTTGTGATTTACATATTCATTTGTTATATCATCTTTGATACTAGGATCAGTGCCCTGGATAGCTGTGTGCAATACATGTGGGTACAGTTCATAGTCAAATTCAAACTTGAAAGTTTTGAAATCAGGTCACATTTAAGCAGTTTCAGGCTTAGGTTTAGGTCATGTCTGTTGAAAGAAGTCATGAAATGTGAATGTGACTTTCATAGCCATCAAAGAAGTGAAAGTTGAATGCAGCATTTGTTCCACTTGTCTTGGCCTTTAATCTTATATACCATTTTCTTCAGATGATGCTGACAAAAATGCTGCTGACAGAGATTCTCTTAGATGTCACAAATGAAGAAATCTATTACGTGGCCAAAGATGTTCACCGCAAAGCAACTAAAGGTATGCCGGGTTTTGTTTTAGTTTTTTTTTTTTTCTTTTAGTTTCTTCTGTGAATATTCTATATTTGCATGTCTCTAGAACATTTAACCTCCATAGTTCTCCCTCAAGAACAATTCCAGTATAATGCATCCAACTTGGTAGAGTTCAAATCCAGTAATCATGTACTGTTGTCCTGTGCAGTGTATTGTGAGTTACTTGAGTTACTCCATTTTTTCCATACAATTCATTTCAGTTAAAATGGTACCTGTGTGTCAATGGCTCTTGAATTGTAGCTGTTTCTTAATACTATCACCTTTATCTCAAATTCTTAGCTGTTCAGAAGTGAAAAGAGATGAAGTCCTCAATTAGTAATTAATTTGCTTTCACTATTAACATGTATTGTACTTACGTAACAGATGTTTTTAACCTGAGTTAATCTAAACATGTAACTACTGAAAATGATGTGCAGATGCTGTAACTGGGAAAGTGATTTATGAGTATATATTTGGTTTGGTTTTTTTTTCTGTTCACTGTTAATTTGCAGTTAAATTCTAAATCTTCATGGTCAGAAAATCTAGAAGTGGTTTTAAATGGATGATGCGTTTTTAATGTTTCTTCTCTCCCTCCAAAGAACAGCCAATAGTAGTAGATTTAACAATACCATAGACTCATGACTATGAAATCGTGGCTATTTGTGTTAACATGTTGTTCCTGTTGTTGATGTGATACAAAGCTCCTGCAAAACAGCTGGCACAGTCCAGTGCACTGGCTTCCCTCACTGGACTCGGTAAGTGTGTTCCTTATTTTTGAGAGGGCTTAAAGGGGGAGTGTCACACTTGCCTTTCGTTTGTAGACATTGCGTTTTGAAACTGGATTTTGATTGCCCGGGAGCGTGGGTCACTTTCTGATAGCTTTATCATGCTCTGCACCTTTGTTTGTTCCACAGGTGATCCTACTGATAGATAAGTGGGATGGTTTTTGGAGTAAAGGACTAGGCAGTGTGAGTTAGTGTGTATGAGAGTCTTGCCCTAATTTTGAAAACACTTAAAAATTTGAGATAAATTTGCTTTTCAAGTATGATTGTTTCAGCAGCACACTGCAGATTTCAAAGAGAGGAGTACTGGTTTATATTTTCCTCCTGTTTTGATCCATCCAAACCAGAGGGGAAAGTTGATAGAAAAGTAATGTGAAAAATACTGTAATATTTGTAATTATTATTTTCTTGACAAGCTCTATGAGCGCGAAGGGTCCCATATCCTATCTTACCAGAAACAGCACAGGAAAGAGAGGTTGAAATTCCAGCTTGAGACAAAAGATCTTTCTCAACATGACTTTTGTCATCTGAAATGTACTACAGCAGTGTCAGTGATCAGTTACATGTTTGTTATGTGGAATTTTGCTGAAGTAGATTGAATGTTATCATCACAGGTATTTGTGTTTCGAAATTAACTCAGTAAAGATCCCAAGAACCTCAGATTGAAAGAAAGTAAAATACCTCCGTATCAGCTGTTTAAATTGATTTATCTTTCTTATCAATCAGTCCAGTAGTCATTAATATCTCGGGGGGAGAAGAAGTTGTGCTTCTGTTCCATCTCCATACCTGCCAAAGCGCAGTGTTTGCTAAATCAGTGTAGAGAAATTGCTATGGCATTCACAATTTCTGTAGCCTTGGACTGCAGAGGTAACTGAAGTCATTTCAGAGGTGTCTTCTGGGCAAGATCCCAGGCATTTTCTGTCTGGTTGTGGATACAGAGGCAGGCACTGAACTCCACAGGGAGCTTTTTTGCCCTGCCATACAATGGGAAAAAGTACCGTGATCGCAGTGGTTGGTTGCTGAAAATAGACAAACTGTTCCAGAAGGAGTAGAACCAGACAGTGAGCATCAATGCAGATATGGGGGCATGAACACACCAGTCAGACAACGCTGGCACTTACCAGAATAAAGTGGCTTCTTCAGAGAAGAGGAAGTGAAGGAAGGGCAATGTTACTCTCCTCTTTGCCTCACAGAAATGTTAAGAACAAAGCTTAATCTTTCCTCGTGATAGACTGGACTTTATGCACGCAGGTGGACTGGGTGGTTATGGATCAGGAGACAGTGAAGATGAGAGGAGTGACAGAGGCTCTGAATCATCTGATACTGATGATGAGGAATTACGACACAGAATCAGGCAAAAACAGGAAGCATTTTGGAGAAAAGAGAGAGAACAGCAACTACTGCTAGAAAAACAGCTAGAAGGTAAATCATGTAATGTTTTCTTAACTGTACTGCCGTGTATGGAGTTTCCTACTTAGTATATGTAAATTCATGGGAGAGAAATCTACCTGACAGGGTTGTAGAGTGGTGGGGAATGTCTCTCCTGCCATGCCTGCAGGGAAAGGACTAGAGGGAATGTCATGAGTTGAGACAGGGCAGAGTCAGACTGGATGTTGGGAGAAATGTTTCCCCTGTTAGGGTGTTCAGGCACTGGAATATTGCCCAGGGAGGTGGTGGAGTCACCATCCCTGGAAGTGTTGAAGAGGCATCTGGGTCTGATGCTGGAGGATCTGGTTTGGGGGTTCCAGCAGTGGCAGGTTAATGGTTGGACTGGATGATCTCAGAGGTCTCCTCCAACCTTGGTGATTCTTTGGTTCTAGATCAACAGATGTATGCAGTGTTAAGAAGTCATAGATTAACTCCATCGCAGCTGAAGCCAGCACACCAAATTCATAGCTCTTGATAAAAGGCTGAATTAGCTAAACTTTTGGTTTCCTTAATATTCCTGTCTCCCTTTGAGTGTTTTAAGCTGTATGCATGAAAAGGATTGCCATATGGAGAGTGACCGAGTGGTGACCTCTGTCTTCATAGTGCAGAAAGCCAGATAGTGAGGGTGGGAACATCTCAGTGGGGCAATCTACAGAAAGAGAAATCTAGAGTAAGGAAACTGATTCTAGACATCCAAAATACTGGAGAAGTCTAAATGCAGAGTCTTGTTTGTGTTTTGGAAAGGCAGAAGATTTCTAATATACAATACTGCATCTTCTGACATACTCTGTCTTCTGCCCGTATTGCCTAATAACTCAGGGACCAGATGGAATTGTTTTCTGGGTTAGCTTTGACCATCAGCTGCTATTTGGAGCACTCTGGATTTCTAGATGCAGTTTTATTGCCTAAATTAATTCAGGAACTGATGGCCCATATCAGAAGGCCATTTGTAGGCTAAAAATGGTGTATGCCAGTTGTTTTTTTTCTGGCTTCAATTTAAAATAGGAAATGGTGATAAACTTGGCTAGTGATGATCCTAGCTTGAATAGAAATAATTTTTTATTTATTTTGGAAACCTAATGCTCTGAGGGTTTGAAATCATGGCCTGATACTCATTATGTTACCTTCCAGAAATGTATTTTTAATTCTTCTGTTGTCATTTTACCACATTTATGGTATTTGCTGACTACCAAACTTAGATCTAATCAAATGATGTAAACCTTTTGTTTTGTAAGAGCTTCACCATCTATCCCTGGACTTCATTAGCTATAAAACCTGTTAAAAACAAGGGAAAACATCCATTGCTCATACTAGTTTGCATTTAGGACTTAGAATCTAAGTTATCCATGGAAAACACCATAAACTCTATATTTTATTTCTAAAACCAAACCTATGTCAGTACAGCAGAAGGTTTTCCTGAGGCTGGTGTGAGTACTGAGACCTACAAAGCATAATAGAGGTACAGCCAACATTGTTTGAAGGTTGAGAGGTCATCCATGCACTGTGTGGGGAATGCAACTCCTTCAGATGAGCCAGTGATTCCTCATCCCAGACAAACAGGGCTGGAATGAAGGTGGGAAGTGTAGGTACCCTTAGAGGAATGTTGTAGGAAGGAGAAGGGCAGAATCAGGTGTGCAAAAAGGTTGTAGAAGGAAAAAGTATGTGCGTGTAGACATATTTGGTGTTTGAGGATATTTGTTTGAGAACTTCATCTGAAACCACTGAAACATGAAATAACATCATGAACTTCTAAAAATGACTTTTCTAAATCAGGAGGACAACTTGGCTAGAGTTGTTAGAAAAGGAGTGGTTTGCTAAGTAGTTGGTATGATGGCAGACAGTGTTTTAATTCTAAGTATTATGAAATGTGCTTGGAAATTTGTGGGGTTTTTCCCCAAGCAAAAGCATGGAAATGATTGCCATTGTTCCAAATTAATTGCTTTTTTCTTCCTTATACTTTTGTTTTTCCCAGAAGAAAAGCTACAAAATGAAAAAGTTTCAAAAGAGATGAATGAATTTATCAGCAAAGAACAAAATAGTAATTCAGCATCACAGGAGGCAAAAGAAAACGAAGGAGATATGGTTCATGAAAAGAAAAGATCTCCAAATGCAGTTGCGCCTGACGTAGAACTCAAGAAAGAGGGTAAAGAGAGGACAGGAAGGAGTGGGTCAAGAAGCTCTAGCAGTGGCAGCACTAGCAGCAACAGCAGGAGCAGTAGCAGTAGCAGCACAGTATCTAGTTCATCCTATAGCACTAGCTCAGGTAGTAGTCGCAGCTCTTCACGTTCTTCCTCTCCCAAGAGGAAGAAGAGACACAGTCGCAGTAGGACACCATCACACAAGGCTCGGCGCAGCAGGAGCAGGAGTTACTCCCACAGAAACAGGAGGGAGAGGAGTAGGAGCAGGGAGAAAGTTAGGGAAAGGAGAAGATCTAGTCGAAATCAGAGCGCTGAAAGAGGGGAGAGGCGGAGAAATCGGAGTCCCTCGAGGGAGAGGAGCTGGGACAGACGTAGGAGCAGTAGCCGCTCGAGAGACAGGAGAGCCAACCGCGCCAGCCGCAGCAGGAGCAGGGACAGGCGTAAGGCCGAGGAGCAGCGTAGGAGCCCCACTGGAAATAGGCACAAGCACAAAAGCGAGGGCAAAGATCAAGAAAGGAAGAAGGAGCAGGGTGGAGGGGCGGATAAAGAGAGAAAAAAGAACAGAGAAAGGGAGAGAGATCAGGAGAAAAGAAAAGACAAGCCCAAAAAGGAGGAGAAAGAGAGCAAGGCTGGCAATCATGAGGACAGTAGGTTAAAGAGGAAAAGAGACAGCGAAAGAACTTTCTCTCGCAGCGATTCGATATGTGTGAAAATCATAAGGCAGGATTCCAGACAAGAAAGCAAAAAAATCACTACCAAAGATAGCAAAAAACGGTCAGGCTCTGAATCTAGTGGCAGGAGTAGTTCTGAATCACCAGGAAGCAGTAAAGAAAAGAAGGCTAAGAAATCGAAGCATATTCGGTCATGCTCCATGGAGAAATCTCAAAGGTCTGGTAAGAAGGCAAGCCGCAAACACAAGTCTAAGTCACGATCAAGGTAGTATACTTTTTAAGTATTTTGTCTGACTTTTTAAAAGTTCTTTTATATTGGTCTTCATGAGCTTTGTAAATGAAGTATGGTGTTTAGTAAACTTTTTGTCTTAGGCAAAAGTAACTTGGGAAAAAAAAAATCTGTTAAAACTATTAATTACTAAGCCTAAAGTGTGTGTGGGTTTGGGGGTCTTTTATTTTTTCCAATTAACTTCCCCCCCCTTTTCCTTTTATTTTTCAGGTCAACAACTCCTCTTCGTCGTAAACGCTGAGGAATTTATGGCACCAGTGCTATGACATTTAAAAATTCCATGAGTTATAAAAGGCTTGTCTCATTATAGAGGCACATTGTGGCTATGTAGGTGAAACCAGAATCCTTTTTTTTAATCTGTAAATAGGTGTATTTTTTTCCAAATGCTGCTCAGAATTAAATACCTAATAGGATTTCTTTGTATGACATTTTTTTCAAGAACGGTAGTGCTTACTAAGACTCTAAACCAGGCCATTCTCTCTTTCAGCTGTAATGTTCTTAAAATTACTATTGAATGTACTGTGATGTCAATAAAGCTCTTTAGTTCATTTTTTTTTGTTTAAAATTCTTGCACCTGAATTTTGTGTTAAATGGTAGAAAGGATTTAAAACAAAACAAACAAAAAAAAACAAACCAAGAAAAAAGGCAGCTTTTTTTGGTATCATGAATTTTTTCAAGCACTTGAAAAAGATTTGACGTAAAACAGTTGTCAGAATATGTAATCCATGGACATGAGGTGATTTACTTTATTGGGGGTGTGGAAGAACAGAGAGAAAAGACATCTTATTTTTCTTTAGATCTGTGTAATAGATTTTTAATAACCTTTTTATTTGGGCTAGCAAGTAATATATGCTGTGTGTGTAAACTATGGGTCACTGTACTACAAGCTATGCTTAAACAGACTGAACCCCAGTAGGAAAATGTGCAGCTAACTGATCTTGTGTGACAGTGTTAAAGCTCTGGAACTCTATTCCTCACCCAGATCTCAGAGAGAATTTTCTGGATGTTCAGGGGATATCACATGAACAAATCTCAGACTTTTAGATGTTTTTATGGAATCTGTTTATAAATGTCACTCAGTGCATATCAGAGAACTGACAATGGGTGCACTCGACATTTTGGCACATGCATTAAATGCGTAGTGAATATTGAAGCTGGTTATTTTTGTTAGTGTTTATGAGAATTGTGATTCCTGTAAAGCTTAATACATTGGTTAGACAGCAGTGTCTCTAAATTTTTGGTTTTAATATCACTATAAAGTGAAAGAGGTCACTGGTTCACTGATTCCTAGTGCAGGAAATTGACTGTTGCTGTGAGTAACAAGTGTGTGAAATAACATCAGCTGAAAAACAAGCCAACAATACACAACCTTAGGCCAGTGACTGTTAGAGAGGAACATGAATTCAGGAAGAGATCTGTGTGCCTAGAAGGTCTTGGTAGGACACCAGTTGTGAAAAAGCTAAAAGCTTAACATCAAAGTAATTTCTCTTTGATGGCTGTATCTTCTGAGACAAAAAAAAAAAATCTCCTAGTACAGGCAACTTGCAAGCATGTCTCCATGAACAGATTAATCCATTTAACCACAATTAGAATTCAGCTATGCAGCATTTTTCCAGTGTAATTTTTTTCATAAATTGGATGCAGAAATAAACTGCTTCAGTGCAAAGAATCACATTTTAACTCTGCGTTTATTAAGCAAGCTACTGGCTGGTGCATACATGCATGTTTAGCAAAACACTGTGACAGGTAAACAATTAGTTAATCAGTTATAAATTATAACACACCTCCCACCCCCAGTTATGTCCTTTTACATAGAGTAAGCAGTCATACCTATTAGCAAAATAAGAAATAATTTGCAACACACACCTTTAACCTCCATTGGTAGGGATTTAAATCACATTGTAGTGATCCAATCTCTGTACACTCTTGGCTCTGGGTAAGAGTGAGGATGTTTTGAAGAGTAGGTAGCATAGCAGTTGAGATGTCTGTGAAGGATGTCTTGTGAGAGAGAGAGAGGAGCTAGAAACAAGTTGAAGAAAAGCTGTTGAGGAATACAGTTTCCATGATGCATATGAATTTGATTTTCAGTTCAGATTTTATATTCTCTGTTTAATAATAAAAAACATTGTGTATGAAAAGCTTTATATACTCTGCCAACAACTGGAATTCTGTCACTTCCTGTAAATATGAGAATTATTTTTTTGACACAAATGCACTTCTATGGGTAGTGACTGTATGCCAATAAAAAGAGCATACGATCTCTGTACTTAACTGTTTCAGAAATCTTACTCCAACGGCCTCAGCAATTAAATGCTCATCGGTTCTCTGTCAGCATCACCTACATTAGACTTCTTTGGGCTTTAGCAGCTCCCTTAGGGATGTTTTTCAATGGTAAAGGCTGAAATAACAACCACCAGTCTTTTAATTCCATACACCCGAAGTGATCTTGAATGAAAACGTGCAAAGATACACACGAATGGGAATGTGTTGTTTTGGAAGAGTCTGAATTGGGTTGTTGCTCATTGTTTTACATTTTAACTGCAACACTGACAAAAGTACCTCAGTGCACTGCAGGGAAGCAAAACACAGAATCAGTTTGGTTGGATGGGACCACAGTGGGTCATCTGGTCCAACCTCCCTACTCCAGCAGGGCCATCCCAGAGCACATGGCTCAGGGTTGTGTTCAGACAGTTCTTAAATCCCTCCAGTGAGGGAGAATCCACAGCCTCTCTGGGCAATCTGTTCAGTGCTCAGTGACTGCACAGGAAAGAAGTTCTTTCTTGTATTCAGGTGGAACTTCCTGTGAACAGTTTTTGCTGTTACCTCTTGTTTCATTGGTTTCCACAAGCGAGAAGAGTCTCATCCATCACGGTATGATTCTGCCTATGCAGCACTGTGACATATGGAGGCATTTCCCTTGGAAACTTCTTTAATAAATAAGGGATGATGTGGAATCAAATGAAAAAAATTATTTCCCTGCAAATTTTCTGAAGATGAATACAACAAAATCAAGGTGAATACCTACCCTCCAGGTACCCGCTATGCCACACAAGAACAGGAACCAGCTTTGGCTATGGATAGACCAAAAAACAGTACTTGGATAAAATATTCTGTCTTTAAAGAATGAGCAACTACACAGTAACAAAAACTGTTGTGTCTTCCTGGTCCTGTCTTGTGGAATAGCTACCTCTAGTTTGGAAGGGGCTTATCCTGTTAAGCAGAATACTTGCCAGTGTGCATGTATTTAATTGCTTGTTAGTGATTTGAAGATCACAACTAAAAAAGCAATGGCAGCTCAAGGATTGTCTCTCTCATTCAGATTTTGCTTTGCCAAGTGAGTGAAAAGTAATAAACTGATTTGCATAAGTCATATGCAGATGCACACTTTGAAGAAAGGCTGAGTTTTGTGTCTTAATGAGACACAGGAGTTGTCCTAGCATAAAAGATTTCTTTGAGCTCTGTTTTTTTCAGTAGCTCTGAGGTGGTGGTAATGACTCTTAAGTCCAGCATGCTGTTGGATGGAAAGTAGGTAAGTGCAGGTACACACTCAGGTTTGCCCTATGTTTAATTCCTGTTGAGACACCCTTTTTTTGAGCCCTTTCAGCAGTCCTTATTTAGCTTTAAAAAGAAAAAATTCCAAACTTTAGCTACTACATGAATTATACTGTATTTACAGGAGACCTGTAAATGAGCAGATTTCAAGCAGTGAGGGTCAGTTAATAAAGTAGAGTGGCATTAGATAGAGGGAAGAGGAAGTCAAACCAGGACTGATTATAGTACTCCTACCTTCCTGCTGCCTGCAGGGTGCTCTTGGCCCTGGCTTTGTGCAGGCCATGCCTCCTGCCCGTGGATGTGGAACCTGGCTGCTGGGGTCATCTGCCTGGCAACTGGAGCACTGCCAGCTGCTGCTTATCTTTGCACTGCTCCCTTCCAGCCAGCTTCAGTTTTCATTGGGCTCTGTCAATAGTGTCAGAAAACAATTATTTTTAAAACTGCCTTAATTCTTCACCAGTTAAGTATGTTAAACTAGCTCACCATGGGTGTTTGAAAATGCTGAAGGGAAGAAGGGGAAGCTCCCGTGTCTGTCAGCCCAGAACTGCCAGAGCTGCTTCCTTGAGCCTCATTTCAGGGCCCTGGGCAGCAGTGCTTGGTGAGGGAGCAGGGAAAGCAGCTTTCTCCTTCCTGGGCCATGGCCCAGGCTGTGCCTGCACCCCGTGACACAGCAGCCTCTGCAACAGGCAGCACAAACCAGCTTGGATGGTTCCCAAGAGGAAGCTCTGGGGTGTGGTGTTGGGAGCCCAGAAGTTCTGCACCACACTGCAGCAGTGCAGTGCAGGCTGCTGGAGACTGCTACTCTCCTGTGCCTCCCCTATCCCTGGAGTCCTGTAGTTTGTGTCCTCCCCTGAAAGTCCAGTGTGTCTCTTGGTAATAAGAGACTGAAAGCTGTTGGCTGTGTCATCCAAACGAGCATCTGCTTAGGGAGTCCTGTTCAAAGGCACACAAGGATCAGGCTTGCATGCAGGAATCAGAATTTTAGGTGTGGGACTGGACCTTAGAGATCATCTACCCCAACCCCCTGCCCTGGGCAGGGACACCTTCCACAGGACCAGATATTCAAGGATTCGTCCATCCTGGCTGTGAACACTGCCAGGGTTGGGGCAGCCACAGCCTCCCTGGGCAACCTGTGCCAGTCTCACCACCCTCACTGGAAAAAACTTTTCCTAATATCTAACCTAAATTTCCTCCCTTTCAATTTGTACCCATTGCCCCCTGTCCTGTCACTGCAGCTCCTAGCAAAGAGTCCCTCTCTGGCTCC
>NW_008652938.1:0-1304 GCF_000695815.1 Acanthisitta chloris
TCTGGTGTCCCCGGGGCCGCTCCGGTGTCCCCGCGACGGGAGGAGCCTCGACCTTAGCCAACCGAGGAGCGGCCGAGGGCACTCGGTGCGTTCAGCCTGGAGAAGAGGCTGAGGAGAGACCATCGCCGCATACAACTCCTCCCCGAGGGGCAGTGCAGGGGCAGGGGCAGGGGCAGAACTGCGACCAGTGACAGGATCTGAGGGAATGGCTGGAGCTGTGTCGGGGGAGGGTTAGGTTAGATCTTAGGGAAATGTTCTTCCCCCTGATGTGTTTTCGGGCACTAGAACAGCTCCCCAGGGCAGTGGTCATGGCCCCAAGCCTAAAGAGCTCAAGGAGTGTCTGGACAATGCTGCACTGGCCTTTCCTGCCAAAAGACTAAAGCACGTGGAAACATCAGGTCAGTCCTCGGACAGGCAATGCCACAGGTAGATGAGCAGGAGAAACTGACCAGAATGAGACACACCAGGAGCATTGCCCTGCCCTGCCCTGCCAGCAGCCCATGGACACACTGCCAGAACATCCTGAGCTCAGCCTCTTCCTCCAGGAGAAGCAGGACCACATCATCACATTACGAATGGGTGATGGAGAAGAACCACATTGGCAGTGATAGCAGGGACAAGAGCCCAGACAAACACAGCATGGAGGTTATCCATCTCCATCCCCTGCAGACGCTGCACACAGCTCTCAAGTCGGAGAATAAATTCCCTGTGGTTGGGCATTACCCAAGACACAGAAAGCTACTCATAGATTATGATAATATCACGGATCACACACGGATACCTCTATGCACTGCACAAACAATGGACAAATATGAATCACCCCCTGGTTCCTGCCTGAGGGGCATGAGATTCAGAGGTCTGTGTGTAGCAAGAACCGCAATAACGTCCCTTGGCTTGTCCCGTCACTCAGCGCCACTGTGCAGCCCTGCGATACAAGGGATTGCAGACAGCACACCTGGAGGCTCCGGAGATGAGGGACAGCCGGGACAGCTCCGAGCACACATCTGGAGTCAAATCGAACCACTGCTCATCTGCTCAGCCAGGCGGAACACACCCGAGACACACACATCAGCAGAGCTGTCGCTCGAGCACGGGGGTAGATGCCCTGGGAGAAGAACCAGGTGAAACCAACCGATAAATCCCCGCGGTGAGATTAGCTGACATCCAAACGCTTCTTTCCAGGGCCGAGACAGGAGCGATTCTCCCTTAAACTGCGCAAAGGACACACACGGGGAATGGCTCAGGGAGTGAATTTACTACGGAACAGTGCTCAGATGGACCCGAACTCGGGCTGTGTCCCGTTC
>NW_008652939.1:0-8416 GCF_000695815.1 Acanthisitta chloris
GGAAGGAAGGAAGGAAGGAAGGCAGGCTGTTAAATTCCCACCCACAATCAGATATCATTTCAGCCTGATTTAAATTCCCAGCCACAATCAGATATCATTTCAGCCTGATGTTGGTTTTCAGACCAAAAAAATGACAAATCTTCCATGCATGAGGCATAAAAGTATTAGAAAAATGTTTAGGCGATAAAAAGTTCTATGAAGGCAAAAGAAGGCTTAATTACAAATGAAATCTCTATTTCTTTGAATGTATTTGCACAGCACCTCGTGGTTTCAATGGAATAGACAGTCAGGCTACTTCTCTTAGCCTGAGACTCCTTGTAAGGAGGATGACTTGGGTTTCACATCAGGGAGTGATGAATGGGGAATCTCTTCCTAGAGCCAGTTCAGTCCATCCCTTCCAGGGAGTCACAGACAGCAAAGAGAACAGATCTGGCTTTCCTACCAGCTGAATCAGAAAAAAGTGCCAGTTCAGGGTCATAGCAGTGGTGCTGTTTCCTGTGCTGCTTCTTCCTTACTTGAGAAATACTGGGGAAATGATGTCCTTTGGTTTCTGGACATTTCTTCATGGATGTAGAAGGATGGAGCTTGAAGCCTTTGACAAGACAATCAGAATGGGAATCTACAACAAGAGGAGGAAATCCTTGTAGGTTTTTTTTCTTTCCAGATGTTCATTCAAACATTTCAGTTTAAAAAAAGAACAAAAAGCTTAAAACAGACTAACCAAAATCACTCTTAATCAGGTTTTGTTTCCATGGCACCTTTGATGTCATAAGCTTAATATCTCTCCAGTGATCCATAGACTTCCAGGAAAACAAACAAAAAAACCCAACAACAGAACAAAAAAAAAGGCTAGAGAACCTGAATGCCAAATGTTGAACACACCCTTAAAAATAGCCTTTATGAAAAGTTTTCAGGCCTCCTTTCTCTTTTAAGAGCCCAGGAAAACCAAAAATCCAAGCAGGAATTTCCCCCTGCCACAAACCTCCACCCTGAAGATCACCAGGAATGTTTGCCAGCACTTGGAATATGTGGAGACCTACAAATATATTATTGAACTGCAAAGAAAATGCCTAAAAAAGACTGTAATAAAAATAGCTGTAAATCACTTTTTTCTTTCTGTTCTACAGATGCAAACTCTCAAGAAACATTCACCAAAGCGGAAACAGATTGTGGTGTGCAGCAGCACATTTCTGCACCAGGGAGACATTCTTAGCACAGAATTTTAGCTCTCTGGCTGATGTTTTTCCAGGGATTTTCTGATTAATCATGGTGCTGATGGATGATAGCAGTCATGCTATGGCTGTTACTAACACACACAAGTCTTGCCAGAGGTGAAGGAGATGTAATTTGCTTTTATTTCAAAGCCTTTGCTTGGTAATACTTTCATGGCCTAATCTGGTACTTGTGGTCAAGCAACATTCCCAATCCTATCAGCCCCCAAGAGCCTGATCTGATTTTATATGGAGAAAAAGGGGTTTGATGCTTTTCTGGTCATCACTGCCACTGTTTGGGGAGAAATGCATCCCTCTCCCTCTTAAAAATTCAAATTTTTTACAAGAAAATTGGGTAAAACTCTGTTAAGAGATACCAAACATGCAAATCAAACAAGATTCCTCTACAACAGGATATGAACAAAATGAAATAGGTCTTTAAAATAAAAGCCACAAAGCAAGTCACTTTTTAATTTACTGTTTCTAGAAAAGGAAAAGGCAAAGGTGTTTTATTCTTCACACATCTGGGCTTAAACCCTGCAATATATGTAGGACTGGATCCAATGCTGCCAAATGAGCCAACACACTACCTAACCTTAATTTCTAACCCATTCAGCAACATAAATAAGCTTTTCATATTGAAATGGCATCTTTTAGAAGGACAAGATCTAATAGATTTTTAAGCAAAGCTTAAAAAGTGGATGTTCCTTCCATACATGGAAAAGTTTAAACTAAGATCACAATAGTGGCAAATACCTCTGGAGTTTTGATCCTAACACAGAGAGTAACAGAGTTTCTTCTACCTTGAATCACCTGTGCACATCTCATCATCTGTCCCTGTCACACTTTCCCTGATACAAAACATAGTTACTGGCCTAGTTTAGGCCTAGAATGGAAAGATAATGAATAAAAATCACAGATTCAAAATACCCTCAAACAACAAATCCCACACATATTTTTCCAGATGCAGTAATTACATATTTGGGGTTTCCTTAGGGCTACTGACTTGTTTGTCTCTAACCTTGTGCCATTATGGCAAAGATAAAGTATGGTACTACATACTTTACTACATGTATTAAAAGGAATTAAAAAAAACCACTTTTCATATTTCGATACTACGTTTTCCTTAGCTGTCTTGCTTGGCTTGTTTTTTGTATAGCAGGGCAGATTTATTTAGCTTTATTTAGCTTTATATTTACATCTACATGTATTTCTATGTCCTTATTCCAGATTCTGTTCTGTAAGAAACACCAGCAATTTTCTCACTGACAATTCTTCCAGGTAAAGTTCCCCACTGCACCATCCAGAGATCCATATCTAGAGCCATGTTCAAGTTTTAATGTGTTTCCCTTTATCTTGCTGAAAACCAACAGACAGAAGAGTCTGACAGACACATAAAAGCCCAAATCAGTGCAGATATATGAAATGTGGTACAAACTGGAGAATGTTTAACTCCTGCTGTGTAAAGCCTTAGCAAGGTACTTCCCAAAACACTGTTGGATATGAGAGCAGTCCTTAGAAATAGGATGAAAAATAAGATTAACCTCTGTAGCTGATCTAGGGAACAACTGTGGGTTGAGGTAAAGCTGTGCTGGGTATGCACTTACAAGACAAACCCCAGTGAAACATTTCTCCCTGTGAAGTTAGTAGGAAATGCACATACTATAAATCTCATGAAGTTATACATATCTATTTTCTATTTGGAAAGTAGGCCCTGATTAAAGACAGGGGCCATGAGCTGTGGGGATCCAGATCCATGACTGGAGCAAGGGGAAACCACAAAGAATTTGGAGTTTTTAAGGGCATGTTGTTATCATCACTGCACACACATCTACACACACTGACTTACACTAACTTTCTTTTCTTTCTTTTAGCAATTGGAAATAAAATAGAACCTTTGAAAAAAAATGCAAGTCTTACTGAAAGCTGTTAACTGTTCCATCTTGAAAATATTGTCCTCCTTTATTTCTTCTTAGGCATGATTTCTCCTTCCTTCTTGTCTTAGCCACTCTCTCCCTCCTGCTTTCCTCCTGTCTTGGAGACTAATGGGTTTCAGGAATGAACTTCAGAGGAGTCTGAAGGAAAAAAAAATCTCTTCCAGATTGGCTGTTTTTTGATTAATTCCAACAAATCCATGTTGCAGGCAATTCAGAGAAGTGGCCATAAAATGCACACTTTCATCTCTGTGCTAGCCCCTTCAGCTCCAGTTCCAAGGAGCAATAATCAGGAGCTGTCAGTGAACTTCAGTCAGCATCACTTTCTCGAGGATCCATACTCCAGACTGACTTTTGCAGCACAAGTTCACCCTTACTGAAAGATGTTCTTACAAATAAGTCACTTTTTTCCATTCTTCCATCACTTGGGGTTGAGGTTTTTTTTTTTTTTTTGTGGTTTTTTTTCCCCCTTCTTAAGAGCATATTAGTTTTCTGCTTGATTCAAATTCTCTTACACTTACCAGAGATAACTCCCTCTGTTCTCATAGTTGGTGATTCCAGCATCTTTTCCCTCTGCATCCTCCATGTAACAGCTCTTTTTGTCTCCTACAGCCTGTTCATTTGGAAGAGCCCAACTCGGTCTGCAGCAAGAGTTTACCTTAAAAAAACCCTTTTCTCACCCTTTCTCCACCCCTTCCTCTAGTCCATCCAATCAGCAAAGTAACTCCAGTATTAAAGATAACCATTTTTTTAAACTCACTCACTCAGCATTTCTGCCCAAGTTAGATAAAAAACATAGTTTTTCTATTCCTGTTTTTAAGTTTTATGCTACTGTTTCAGCACCTTTTTTACTTTGCCTATTCCAGGGATCTGATTTCTTGTAATTATTTTCAGTCCTAAAGTTCAGTTATAAGATCAAATATTCAAAGGTACCAAGTAGCTCCCAGTTATTCCAGATTTACACCACAGCACTAGAGGAAAAAATCTGGACTCAAAGCCCTGGAGTGTTGTCTGTTCCACTGATTTTATTATTATTTGCATGTACTGTAGTGTCCTGGAGAAAAAAAATCCCACATGTCTCTGATTTACACAGTGGCCTCTAGCCTCAGAGTGAGCTTTTTCTTCCAGAGACACATCAAATGCACATAAGGAGAAAATAAGGGCCACAAGCTAACATAAACACGAGCTGAACTGCAGCAGCTTTAGTGGCAGCAGTTTCTGGTTGTTCCACTGTTGCAGGAGAGGCCAACTGGGAGACAAGACACACTCTGCCCAGCCAGGGGCTCAGGACTCACAGAACCTTGTGCACCACAGGGAACTCCAAACAAAACCACAATTTGTTGGTTTTTTTTTTTTTTCATTTTGAAATTAAGCCAAATGAAGCAATAAATACTCAGCTCGATACATTTCAGGTCAAACACTTCTTCATCATTCTACAAGTAGACCATGTACAGGACTGATCCCACCACAGCACTTCACCTTTAGAGGAGCAACTTGTCTGATGATTACAGCAAGAAACTGAGAGCCCTAGGTTTGGTCCTAGCTCTGTTTGAAATGAAGAGACCCCAGGGAGAGGTTGCTGGCAGAGTACTCCACCAGGCCTGGAGGAGGGTGTGATGTTCACCAGCTAGAGCTCTAACCAAAGGCTCTACAAGACCTGTTTTTAATTTACTTTCCTAGTAAGAAAAGTCTGTGTTTGGGCATCTATGCTTAAACTTGCTGGTTTGAACAGAAGTACAAGCTGGTCACTCTCCTGGGGGAATGAGCCCATGAACTCCTGGGGGTGAGAAGGGTCAGTCTTTGGTTCTAGCTCATACCTGCACTGTTTGTCAGGGTGGGGAACTAGATGATACATCCTGCAGGGAACATCCTTTCAATCCTGGAACCTGAGCATAGGGACACAATTTTTTTGAGTGAGATGTCTACATGGGTACTCAAAAATCACCATTAATAATGGCCTAAATTGAATTGAACATGGACTGGTTTAGTGTTACTAGTTTCACCCTCCCAACACATTACAAAAGCTGGAGTTGAAATAAATGCTCTTTATCTGACTTGTGATGGCTTCAGATAGATCACAAGAGTCTTTACAATAGTGGAATGCTCTCTATTAGTCTGGCTTTTTTACATATATGTTTTATTTGTAGTATTTTTGCTGTGTTCTGATGATATTAGAGCAGATCATTCAGCATTGCACTGCCTGTTTGGTGGTAACCATCCAGCAAGTCTGGGAAAAACAAAAAGGAAAAAGAAAAATCACAAAGTAACAGGATGTGGTTCTGCTTTTTTTTCCCTATACACAGGATTTCAGCTACATAAGTTCTACCCATTTTAATGGCCTTACATAACAAAAGCTCTTTTCACCATGTTTGGGCTAGTACTTAAAGCACTGTAATGTATTTGTGGGCCTGTTTGTCTGCACAACAAAAGTGCTCAGGGGTCTGAAATAAAAGAGGGGATTTATCTTGGGATGCTTTTTGTGGCTGCTGCATCCAGTTTCATCATAGAATCATAGAATTTAGGGGTTGGAATGGACCTTACAGATCATCCCTGGGCAGGGACACCTCCTCACCAGATCAGGTTGCTCAAGGCTCATCCAGCCTGGATTGAACACCACCAGGGCTGGGGCAGCCACAGCCTCCCTGGGCAACCTGTTCCTTCAAACACCTCTGCAGAGATGGCTTAGCTAGTTGCCTGTTTGCAATTCAGTGTATGAAAGAAACTTAGACTTGGTACAAATTTCCTCCAGTGCAGACTCCAAACTGTGAATAGCTGCGACACAGAGAGATGAGACACCACCTTAGCAAGGGTGGGAAGAAAGGCAGCATGGACCTCTGATGGAGAAATCACTCTTCATCATGGATTAAGCCATCTGTGTTTGCCAACCACTGCCCTTTGGGTCTTAGTTGTCATTTAACATCCTTTTACACAGGTCCTGAGGTCTTTGGGCAGCTATAAATAGGAACTGTAGCTATGGTAAAGCCCCTTTACTTTGCTAAAGGGGTGAAATGAAGTTTACTGTGAATAAACACTCAGGTGAAAGCTTTGCAAAAGGCACAGACTTTGGGAATTTTGATGATGGATATAATTTAAAGCAGGGTGGGTTTTTTTTAAAGCACATTGTTTTCTTCGCTGTGTAAGGGGCATCCAAAACATGAGTAGGTCACTGAAAAATGGTAGATTTGGTGGTATTTGCCTTTTTGGATGAGTGCCTAAGTAGTCTAAATCATGTATACACATGCTGGCACCACTGGATGTGAGATTACAGCAGTGGAGAATTACATATGCCTTTTTAGTAATTAAAATGTCTATTGTATTTGGTGTCTTCATTAGGAGTCCCTGAGCCCTCTTAATTCCCATTGTTAGAGTCCCTGTTGCCTATTTTTAATATTTTTTCAATGTAAATACATTTTTCACGTTGCTTTAAGGACCTGATGTGAATAATACCCAAATAAACACAAAATAGTGAATCATATAATTTCTGGCTACTTCACATGCAAGTAGTACAAATTCAGGTCATGGAGAGCAGTGAATTGATGGGGGATGCTATGGTGGCTTGTAAGACCAATTAAACAGAGGAGTAAAGTAGATTGCTTTAGCTGTTTTGCAAAGGAAACTTTGAATATTTCATTTGCATTTTGTTTACCAGGAGCTCCCAGTGAGTTTCAGGCATGTTCTCTCGAGCTGGTCCCTCTCGTTTGCATTTCATCACTTCCATCTTGCTGCAGTTGGGACCAGCAGCAGAGAGAGGCTCTTCGTGTGAAAAAAGGCAAAATTCTGTATGGTGAAGAGATGGCAAAGGGCTGCCCCTGTCTCCTGCCCCACCTCAGAGTTGTACCCGTTAGCAGAGACTCCTTGTGACCCTGAAATCTGGATAAGGGCCCAAGTTAAATGACTCACTGAAGAGGTGAATAATGAAATACCAATGGATTTGGTGTGTGGTTCTCACACCATCTAACCTTGCCAAACTGTGCACCAAACAGTCCAAGAGTTAGACTGCAGTGCAGCTTGGTGCCTACTGCTCCTGTGCCCAAACAGTGCCACAGGGAAGAGACTGGATGTTCCTGGCTTCATGGTCACTATATTTAATATATTTCACTATATTTAATATAAATTCTATATTTCAAATTGGCATAAACACAAAATCTCATATTATTACTGAAAGTAGGATAGACAAGAAAGGAGGAGGAGCAAGAACTTTATATATGCCATAATTACATATCCAGCTACACTGAGTCCAAACTAGATATCATTGTCAACTAACACAAATGGAAGGATTTTACTGATTTTTTTTTGTTTGTTTTTAAGCTCCATTCTTCTCACACTTTGCTTGGCAGGTGCCTGAAATATCTATCAGACTAACTTCTGTCTTTCACCCAGGATCCCTCATAAATTATTGTGTTTTCACCAATAAAATATCAGTAGTTGCCATAATAAATCAACCTGGAACTACCTCTGGAAAAGATCAGCCCCAGTTGTTAATCCTTGACCTGTTTATATTCTACCTTCCAAAACTGAGAGGTGTCATGTGAGGTGAGGTGAGTCCTGAAGTGTTTTTGCCTTGTAGTTTTAGGAGTAGATGCTCTGCTAGGTCTTTGCCTGCAGTTCCTTATAAGATGAGGCAGCTCAACACTTTTTCTCAGCTTCAACATACTACAAAAGTTTTGTCACAATGAGTAGGACATTCCTGTGAATGAAGATGCAATAATATCATACATTTTTTTCAGAAAGGCTCCATTCTCTATGTTCAACAATAACTGCAATTCCTGTAGAAAAAAAAGGTCTTCCCTGATTTACAGATTCCCCACAATATGCTGCAAATCTGCCTCAACTTAGTAAAAAACTTCAGTTACCTGAGTCAGGTCAATACTAGTCAGAAAGCTGGGTGAAAGCAAAGAGTTTTCCTGAAGAAATAATCCTGTGACACTGTTTTGAGCAAAACCAAAATATTTTGAGAAAAGGTATTTTAAATAACATGGGGAGGGAAAATCTGTTACTAACTAAAATCTCCAGCATGCAGAAGTTTTTTCTCCCCCCTAACAGCTGAATTTCTTTTCTGGTTTCCTGTCCCAAAGGACTGGAATTGCTACCAAACAGTGTGTGTGCATGGTGAACACATTTTCCCAGGTGCCTACAGACACAGCATGATCTTGCAAAGAGTTTTGCTGGGGAGATTTCAACACTGTATGTTTCTGCAAGGTTTTCAATGACAGCATCTGGATATGGACCATATGGTGAGTTTCCTCACCCTCCTAAGGAAGGCTGAGTGGC
>NW_008652939.1:8446-18612 GCF_000695815.1 Acanthisitta chloris
AAAGCTGTGCTGCCCAAATCCTCGCAGATGACTCTCACTTTTGCCAGATTTTTTTCAGCCAAGTTCAAAAGAAACCATTCCATGGTCAGAGCGTTTTATTTGTAGAGGCTTTAAAAAGCTCAAAATCAAAATGAAAAGTTTCTTATTGAGAGAAATGTTTTGTCTGGTCTGAAACATATTAACTTTGCAGCCCTTTGATTTTTAATCTTTTTTTTTGTGTGTTTCCCTTGGTGAGTGAGCCAGCAACTCTGGAATCAACCTCTGTAAGGTAAAACTTGCCTTATCCAAGGGGCTGTGTGAGGCAGAGAAGATACAAAGCAAGTGTTCCCAGATTGGCAAAGTGACCTAAAAGCAGTATTGTTTTTCTTTACCTCAGGCAAAAATACACACCAAAACACCTGCATATGTGTCTTTGCATACCAGGCAAATCCTTTGGGCTCAGATGAGGGTTCTGGACATGGACAGCAAAATATTCTCCCAAGTCCTCCTCTTTGACACAGTTGGGTTTCCTGCCTCACCCACACCTCTCTGCTCCCCTCTGCACAAGTGACTGGAGAACTGCTTGCTGAACATGGAGTCCTCCTAGGCAATCTGTATTCTGATTAAATTTATGAGATACATTGCCGTGCCCCTCGAATGTTCGAGTCTAAGGAGAAAAATTAGCTTCTTATTACAGTGATTTTTATATAATAGAAGACTGTGAGGCCTTAGTCACTCCTTGCTCATTAGCATGACAGGTCACCCTGGAATGAGAAGCTCCCAGCCCACAGGGTGTCCATCCCCACCTCCCAAGGTTAAGCTGCCCAGAGGTGGAGTCTCTGCTCATCAGGGAAAGGCAGAGCCAGGAATAGCACTGACACGGAGTTATCATTAAAGAAGAGAAAAGAAGCCATGGTGACCCAAGTCACTGGATGACTAGGCCATTAGGATGGATGGAAATAAGTGTATTTCTTACACAAATTGCTTCATCACCTGCTCACCGAGGTTCAGCTGTGGCTTCCCACGTCGTAACAAAGCTGGAAGTGTCAAAGGAGCATCTCCCAAGCTGCAGGTAAGGAGAAAGACATCCTTCTCTTCACTGCAGTTTCAAAGCTATGGCACATTTACATCCCTCCATCTCCTTTCCTCTGTTCAACCTCTGCATTTATTTCCTCACAAATGCTGTGGGAGCAAAGCTGAGCATTAAACAAATTCACTTCCCCTTGGATGTCATGTGCACCATCCACTTCTTCAGATATGACACCAAAGTAGTCCCAATATTTTCAGGTTTGTATCCCTTACCTATTGCTGTGACATCTGATGAGAGAATCCAGTGGGCAAACCTGATCCAAGCTCAGGTTTCTCCCTTCCCCCAACCCAGGGCCACGAGCACACATAACTGCATTCCAGCTCATTTAACAACATAAAAGCCAAACATTTTACATGTAGGATCCGGAACCATCATTTTCTAGTGTCAAAGGTCACATGAAATACCTCTTATGTTGTCTCAGCCTATTTCCTGGCATAGAGTTGTAATCTCCGAGAACACATAAATGTTTCAGTATTAGTACTAAGAAGCCACATGAGGGAGCATTTGGAGAATTGAAATGCTTTCCTTGTATCATTGTAAATAAGGGAGGGAATCAAACTTGATCCCTCTGGGATATATGGAATTCAGACAAATCTAGATGTTATTATTCATTTCTCCACTCACACACGGATGTGGATTTTGTGATTCCCGACGAAGACAGTTTCTAAAAAAATAAAAATCTCACCCCATTAGTGGTCTGAAAGAGACAATGTCTTCCCAAGGAATGCTGTGACTGGTGCACCTGGAAGGGAGTGCAGATAAATGGGTTTACATTTCAGCTAAATGAAAATATAAGACGCTTTGTGCAGGTTATTCCAGGCTGAGTGTGACACTGGTGCCAACTTTCCCAGATTATCAGCAGCCTCCAACCACAGTGCAGGGGGTGGCAATGTCCCATTTCCTGCAATCTCCTGACTAAGCAAATAGCTCAGCCTACATGCTTCTAACTAACTTTTGCACCTTATGCTTTTATATTCAGGGTTTACTAAAGGAAATAAAACCCACAGGTATAAAAAGTTGAATTAATCTCAATATTCTTATAAACCGATTCGCAATTTTTTTGAATATTTGAGGTTGGCAATATTGAACTAACCAAAATGGGAAGCAAAACCAATATCAGCATGAACCCTAATGGGAAATGCATATCTATTTCTGCTCTGTACTCTTGTCTCAGAAAAAAAAAGCAGCTGCAGCTGGGGCTATCCTCATTGACCAAGTCATCTCAGTCAAACAACAACATCATATGACTGCACGGAAAACATTTTTGCCGGTAGTGCTAAACAGGTGTTGAATGAATAAAACATTTAGCACTCTACCTCAAAAGTCAACATCCATAGTAATTGTTGTCAATCAGAGAAACTCATATTAAAGGTCATTTCGAAATCGATAGAGAAGCACTCCACCAAGAGCCCACACTTTCCCCTTATTATTTCTACCTAAAATTGACTGAAGAGCAAGTAATTAACGAACCACAAGAAAATCAAGCTGCAGCTATGATGTTATAAGCATACAATTGATTTGAAGGGGCAGAAGTTTCAGCAGCCTCTTTGTTCCTATAGCGTCAACTCCAGCCGTGGCAGAAAGGTGGAAGAAAAGAGAAAAAAGAAAGATGAACACAGACTTTTAACAGTGTACATTTGTTTGGACCCGAAGGAGGACACTGGGATGCTCCTCACGGCAGTTTTGGTGCTGGGAGTGGTAGATGTCAGCTGAGCCACATCAGGTCCAGAGTGCCTGGTGGCCAACTCCAAGCTGCAGTGGGGCTTGGCCAGCTGGCTCCAGGGTGGCCATGCAAATCACAGTGTGCAACTGCTCTGCATTTGAAATAATCCCTGTTTTTATAAGGATTAATCTTATAAAATTAATCTCACTCCAGTGAGCCGGTTTACGGCTCAGTCCCATCGAGTCATGTCCCCCCAGCCAAGGGGGGAGCAAACTCTGGCACGGGAGGCTGAGTTTGAGGGCAGGACCTCTGCAAACCTCCTGTGCTGCCAAAACATGCACAGCCTGATGGTGGAGGAGAGGCTGGGCAATCACCCCCTCTGATTTTTGCCATTTTCACGGCTTTCTGGTTTTCTCTGCGTGAAATCATCTGACTGTTTTTATCAAACTAGAGAAGCTCTGCAAGTCTGGTGTTTGCCGATATCCACATCTCCAGAGAACAATTCCTTGCAGCTCCAGTAAATAGGACTTTAAAGGTAAATGGTATTATAGTGTTAATTTCCAAGTGAATTATTCAAAAAGTGCTCTGTATGTCGGCAAGCAGCATTTTGTGGCACTATATTAATGCCTTAAATACAGTTCTCCCTTTCTAAAAGCTGTTTTATAGATCCAGGAAATATGTCTGGTATGAAGAAGTGCTTATTGTAAAGGATGTTTTAGCAGTGGTGTTCAATTAATGAGGAAGGCAGGATGTAGCCCTATATAAGAAATAGCAGAACAGCAATAATTCCTTGGGGCTTGAGAATCTTCACACTTTCAGGCACTGCACAGTTATCCATTTGTTCAAGATACCAGGTCAGGTTTGTTTCATATTCTTATTTTAACTCAAAGGAAAGGTAAACCCTCCTTTCAACAGGCTCTCTGTGAAGAATTAAGCTTAAAATAAGAAGAAACTGTTGCTTTTCAGTAGTGATGCCTGAAAATAAATCACTCGGAAAGAACCTCAAAGTTTTCAGGATCAGCTGAAACAAATAGAGAACTCCCAGTGCTGACAGCAGTGGCCACGCAATAAGGAAAGGACCAGACTGCAAAATTACATTTTATCCCACTGACTTAACCATCAGCTCCCCTTCTGCCATTTCTCAAAATCAAAAGATGGAAAGGAGATAGATGAGCTGCAGAAGACCTCCCTAGGTTTTTCCATATTGACATGTTATTGCAGGCAGCTTGGCAAACTATAGCTTTACTTTGAGAGAAAATATATCTGCTTTGAAACTGTGCAGCGATAGGGAAGGGCTAGAAATCCAAGCAGTCAACTTGGTTTTCTGGATTTACCACGTTCAGCTGAAAGGACCAAAACTCCCATCTTCCATGTCCCACGTGAACTCTGTGGCACTGAGAATTAGAAACAAATAAATACAAATATTAAGAGGATTTAAAATGTCTGTGACATGTCTGTGCCCCTGTTATCATTAGTAAATAATGGCTGAACCTATGTTTATTTGTGCTACCAAATTGCACAGAGGCTCAGCCAGGCTTGGAATCCTACAGAGAGGACCAGCAGAGGCTGAGACCTGGAGGTGACAGCAGGCAAGGATTGTTCTCATCCCTATTGTACTGGGGATAATTGCAGCGTGTGGAGATTACACCCAGCTGAGCACTAGGCACAGTTGGCACCAGTGGAAACACTAGTGCAAAGGGCTCGGCAGAAAACTAGAACTGTCACCTCTGTGCCTAAGCAGCATCATAGCTAAGATGGTAAAAATCAGTGACTTCCCCTCCAAAAACAACCTGCCTTGTCTGAGTCATGACTACACTCCCTGAGCCTCTTCAGTGCACCTGCTTGTGGCCACGAAAGAACTGTGATATGTGTGCTGGGAGCTCAAGCTTACTTGGCATGCTGGATCTAAGGTCCAGGGATTGGGCTTGGCTCTCCATCTCTTACTCTGGGGGTGAAAAATCTAGCCAGATATCCTTTATATTTTATATATGGTTATATTTATATCAAATACTCTCTGGATTATTGCACACTATTACCGTACGAGTGCTGTTATCCCAGTCTGTTTCTGCTCCTCCCTTTCAAATTTTCCTTAGTGCCATGGACCACGGTAGGGTTGGACTTGATGATCTTGGGGGTCTTTTCCAACCTGGTTGATTCTATGATTCTATGACAGGCAACATTCATGGTGATGCTCCAAGCTGAGCCAAAAATGTTTGTGCATTTAAACAGCATAAGAGACATGACTAGCAGGAGAAATGTATCTGAGACATGTCTGGGGGTCAGATTTGAACAAGAGGCTCTAAGGGTAAGGTGTAGGGTGAATGATGTTGGCTATAATCCTACCTTCTTTGTGGGTTTTTTTTTTTAAATCCACACATGCTTCTCCTTATGAGCTAACTCCTCTGGAATGAGCACAGTTCAAAGTGTCATTTGTAGAGTCTTTTGTGGTACAGATCCTGTGACTGTGCTGCTTACTTCCTCCAACCAAAAAAGGGTGTCTGCTTTGCAGGGAGATGACCTAGCTCACCAAAACAAGCTGAAGTGCCATGCACAGCAATTTGCTCAGGACCAATTTGCTCAGGTGCACTCTTTGTGCAGCCCAATTCCATAGTCTGGCTTGGAATTTCAGTAGAGAGACTATTGTATTTTCTTCTCTCTCAGTGCCTCCTTCCATGGGAGGATAAGAAAGGCTATGAGTTTTATCCAGTTCTTTTCCTCAGCTTCCTTGGCCCCTTCTGCAAACAGAGGTGTCTGCTTTCTGTCTCCTGAGCACCATCTCCCAGGGAATTTGCTCCCACACATGCTTTAATTCTCCCAGCTCTCCACCCCTACCCTGTGGGTAGGAGTGACTGGCACAGCAGCCAACCTGAGTTTTTGCTCTTGGGTGGTGAGTTATAGACTGCACTTGCCCACCAAAGGTCAGCCCCCAAAACCTCCCTCCCCACTAAACTCACAGCCATTTCCATGAAACGTTTTCTAGAGGAAAAATAGATTTTTCACAGTATTAGTTGCAGTCTCTCTGCCAAAGTGGTAACACGTGAGCTTAGCATCAAGCCCTTCACCACTGAGTGAAAGCTGTACTGGCTGGTTAACCTGTGTCAAAGGCCATGTCCATTACTGCCCTGGGAAACCCTTTTGAATTACCAGAGAAAATGGATAAAAGCAAAGTAAAGAGAAGGAAAACATGTGCTGCAATCATTAGTTTCTATGATCTCCCCCTCCCTTCTGAAAAAAAGGAGTTGCTGTGTGGTCTGCTCAGCAGATGGGTCAGCAGAGACACCTTTTCCCTGGACCTTCTGCAGAAAACAGGGTATGAGTTTACATTTACTGCACATGAATCTACACTTTTAAGTGAATTCACAGACTAGTGCAATTACAGTACTAAAACTAGCTGCAGTAAGATTCTGCCCCAAGGTCTGAACATCAGTGTCAGAATCCTAACCAAGGTTGTGTTTTCAGTCACCAATAGCCACCACATTGAGAGTTTTATAGATCCTGCAAGTGTCACCCATGTACCAAGCCAAGAGCAGGTCTTCAGCAGTTCTCAGAGTATCATGGATCTCTTGCTTACAGGGTAGCGTGGTTAGCTGGAATTTGCCCAGTGGCTGCTTCAGGGATGGAACAAAGTGACTGAAGAGCACAACAGCAGCTGCTTGAAAAAGTGCCAGCTGATCCCACCATTCTGCACTTTATCACAACTTTATAAACCTGGATGTTCTCCCTAGGATTCATAGCTAAAAACCCATACACCTCTTTTCCAGAGATAGTGCAGATGGAGCCTGTTTTATTTGCCTGTGCTCTCTTTATCTGTCAATATAAAGGGCACATTTCCCTCACTCAGTTTTTTCCTCAAGTTTTTCAGTTTCTAATTAATGGAAAGTTGAAAGAATTTTGTTACTCTGTTTGGTTTTGGGTTTTTTGTTAGCTACCTCTTCTTGTCTTCCAACTTTAGAACTGCATATCACCAAGACAGCCCAGTTGCCATCCTAAATGCATTGTAAAGTACTCAAAAGCTGTTGCTATGTCAGTTCTAGATGAATTTGTTTCTGTGTGAAAGTCCATCACTTTCCTCCTTCATCCCTAAATCACTTCTACCTCAGCTGTCTCTTTTCACGTTTGTTGACAAGAAATAAAAATGACACTTTCCAAAAAAGGAACTGACTGATTTCTAAAATAAAATCATATATTTATACTTCCCTATCCCCCCCCCCCCCCCCCACATGATTTATATTGCCTGTTTTTCTCATCCCTTTTGGTTGCTATTCAATACTGAACAGAATTGCACTGAGCTGAGACTGTGTTTGATATGGGAATTGATACTCCACTGACCCAGGAATCTGCCTGTAGAGTAGTGGCAGCTTGTTAATTAAGAAACCACCTCCTGTGCATTTACCAACAACAGCTTCTCAACACTTCTCTCCCCATCCTTTTGTAGAGGTTCTGCACTTGTGCTGCACCTTCTCTAGCCTTCTACAGAGCCATGGGTTTGACAGGAGCCCAGATTTCCCACAGAGCCTTCCAAGCCAGCTGCTTACCTCTGTTTTTCCAAAAACCTGCAAGGAAGTGCTCCATGAAGAAGAAAGTGTTGATGGGCACCTGGTTGACACAGAGGAAAGCTGAGTACCAAGCACCAACTTCTGGCATCGACAGGTAACTAGAGGCCTGGAGCAGGGGTCAGTGCAGGAAATTTGACAGTACCTGGGCAAAACAGGAGCATTGTTAACACAGAAACAAAAAAATTTACTGGGCACTTAGACTGGACTTTGGTCTTTCTGGGCAAAGTTTGGCCTGGCCATGTGAAGCACAGGCCCTTGCAGGATATGGAAATAAAGTGCTCTTTGTGAGTGTCACTAGCTGGAAGGGTCAATGAGCAATGCAGGGTGAGCTGAAGGCACCATGGTGCTCCCTCCCAGGGAAGCTGTGCCTATACTGCTCTCTCAGAATGTTGGGCATAGTCAGGACATCCCCAGATCTCCTCAGGGTCATTCCACTGCTGATACCTCACCAGGCTTAGATTTAAAGCAGCCTCTATTTTCTGGCCACTGACCTCTTTAAATTTAACAGCACCTTCCCTCTCATTTCACACTTTCTCTACTTAACAGTAATCTGTTGTGAATATAAAGAATCAAGAGATGAAAGAGGTACACCTTCCCCTCAGAGAGAGGCTGGTTCTCTCCTCAGTTCATGCCCACTGCCAATTGTTTTGAACATCCACTTACACTGATTGATTTTACAGGTTTTCTTAGAAGCAACGAACACCAGTTAGTGCTTCACTGAGGTCATTAGTCCTCTTAGAGGACACTGAAAAACACCACTTTAATTTCCATTATAAATGTATCTACTATAGGCCCTGTACCTAGTACATATTGGCTCCTTACATGGGAATGTTTTCAGGCTTTGTACCTAAGCTCCTCTGGAGTCAAAGTCCAACTCCTCAGCTATTTCACTGTCTAGCTCTGGTGTCCTTTTATCACACAGCTGATCTATTTTTTGCAAAAGGTATTAAAGCAGCACCTCAGTCCCAGACTGTGTCATCTTTGTTGCCTGAGGAAAACTGGTGCCCCTCAGGACTCTCCCCAGAGAAGACTGACAGAAGTACATCCCTGAGCTCCTCAGCAATATTCTTTAATTACCTCTCACTTTATTTCCTGGTAACCCACTTGTCACAGGATAACCTTTATTTTTCTCCTCCAAAGAGTTCCCTTTTTTTTTCCCACCACATTCTTTGACCTTCTACTTCCACACTTAACAGGCAGAATTTGGGCTCATTATTTGGCTCCACAGTCTGCCCAAAGTATTTTTGTGATGTAACCATCAGCAAGTTTTTATTTATTTCTTTACCTGTATTTGCACAAATACATGTGAGAGCCAATTAGTGGCTAAACCTTTGTGTTGGTCACCCTGCTGTACTCTCACTTTTTCTGATTATTTTTCAGCTTTCCCATTCTTTCTGATGTCTTCAGCTTATTCCCAGCCTGGAATTCCTGGTTCACACCCAAAAATAAACATATTGACCTATTTTTAGCTGCCCCAATACTCTGTTTCTTCTCACACTGATTAGTCCCTTCGTGTTTTCTGAAGATTCACAGCATCCAACATACACTGGATAGTTCAAACCCTTCCACACTTGCTGTCTCAGAGTTTCAAGTTTCACATCCACAGATCAAAATCTTTCAAGGGAGATTAACACCAAATAACAAACTCTGAGGAATGGACCTTTGATGTTTCCTCCATCCATAGTAATGAGGTCTTTAAAATTATGTCAACCTTACACATTTGGAGTTAAAAATGAGACAAAAATAATGTTGTGGATGACATGATTGAGTGGATTGCTGAGCAAAGAGTAATCATAAGACACAAAAATCTAAATCACTGAGGTTTTCCCATTTGTCTTCAAAAACCACAGGCAAATACTGAGCTGTCCCAGGATTCCTGCAAGGTGAAGTAAAACTTTCTCTGCTTCTGAGCAGAAAGTGCTAATCAAGATTGATATGATTCTATATGATTACCAAGGGATTAGGGAGTTCTCAAAACATGTTCCAGGCATCATGAAGAGCTGATTCTATTCAATGTCCATCATGAACAGAAGAAATGAATGTCTCTAGTCACGTACAGACAGAAATGCTGTTGGTTTCCTCAATGGTTTTACCACACAGGGTTTACAGCAAGTGTTCAAATTAGACTTGGTGAGAGAGACCTCAGAATTTAAGATATATTTCTAGGGTGAAAGACAGTCCAAAATCTGAAAGTTTGTTTTGTCTTCAGGCCAACCCAAAACCAGTGGAATTGTTTTAACGCACTGGTGGTTTCTCTGACATAATTTGATCCATAAGAACTTTGGCAGAGTAAATTGCATGGGAAGAAGAGTAACCAGTTGTGTTAATTGAGTGAGACAGGGACATGGATGACATTGTGTGTATCACTGTGCCATGTACATCAGCTCGAGCAGCTGCAGTTACCAATAGGTGGCAGAATATTAAAAAAATAAACCCCCCCTTGAACTCACCTTTGAGCAGAGATTCAAATGGAAGCATCTCTCCCACCTCTCTCCCACATCTGCATGGAATTAGGTGCAAATAGAAAAATATTTGTGAAGGTGATGGATTACTTGCTAGGATTTCCCAGATTTTTTTTAATAATTTCAGCAATTTCCCTAGAGCGTGTGAAAACCCACAGTGCAAATTGTTTGATCCTTGTCACTGTTTGTATAATAAGCCATAAATGCCTGTGACCTATTGGAGGATTTAGCTCACTCCAGGCTCTGAGAGCTCTGTTCTTTTGCCATGTGATCCCAAACAACACCCTTTCCAGAGGTGAACAAACCCTGTAAAACTGCAAGAATTAGTCCAATATAGGATGCTTGGAGGACCAGCTGAGTTCTTGAAAAAATAGGTTCCTACTTAGGTCTATCATTATCAATGATTATATATATAT
>NW_008652940.1:0-2270 GCF_000695815.1 Acanthisitta chloris
GGAATTCCCATATCAGCTGTGGCTGCTCCATCCCTGGGAGTGTTCCAGGCCAGGTTGGATGGGCTTGCAGCAACCCAATATCCCATCTGTCCCTGCCCTCTGGCAGTGGGAAGCCATTCCCTGTGTCCTGTCCCTCCATCCCTTGTCCCAAGTCCCTCTCAGCTCTCCTGGAGCCCCTTGAGACACTGGAAGGGGCTCTAATGTCTCCCTGGAGCTTCTCTTCTCCAGGCTGGACACCCCGAACTCCACTACTGAGGTTCTTCAACCCTTGAGGCATCTTCAGGATTCACTCCTAGAGATCCTTATGGAGAGAAGGAGGAAGAACAGGTGAGTGGGTGAGGTAGACATGCTAAAATAAGACTTGATGTTATCCCATGGACTAGGAGGAGCCCTGGAAGCCACCACAGAACCCTCAAGATGATTAATCCCCATTTATCCAGTGCCAGGGCAGGTCAGGATTGCTGTGCTGGCAAGTGGGAAAGCCAAGGGAAGAGAGGAATTGTGTGGAGAAACACTGAGGAGCTGACTCCAAACCTTGGGATCTGTGGTTTGAGCCACAGGCTGGAGTTAGACTCCAGGAGAAGCTGCTGTGGGATCCTCAGGCTGTCAAACCAGGCTGGTCACCAACATTCCTGCAGGACCAGTCAGGGCAGGAGCTTCACTTTGCATCAGGAATATTTAAATGGATGTTCTTCCCATCTTTGGGGCTCAGAGGAGGTTTTTAAGGCTACTCCAATGGTTTAAGGAGGTTCATCAGGGCAGAAGATGAGGTTGGACAGCAGAGGCATGGGGAGAGTCATCTGAGGAGCAGCTGGTGGAGCTCATCCTGAGAAAAAGAGGCTCAGGATGGACTTTCTTGCTCTCCACAACTCCCTGACAGGAGGTGGAGCCAAGCTGGGGTTGAGATCTGCTCTCAGGACAAGAGGAAACAGCCTCAAGCTGCACCAGAGGAGGTTCAGGTTGGTTTCCATGAGGAATTTCTTCATGGAAAGAGTTGCTAAACATTGGAATGTGCTGTCCAGGTGGGTGGTGGAGTCACCACCCCTGGAGGTGTTCAAGGAACAACTGGACGTGGCACTTGGTGCTCTGGTCTAGTTGACAAGATGGTGATGGGTCAAAGGTTGGACTTGATGGCCTTGGAGGTCTTTTCCAACCTAAATGGGTCTGTAATCCTGATATTTCCTCCCCCCAAAGCCACTTAACATGGAATGATTCACTACCCTAAAGCCACTAACTGGATTTGGAAGGCCAAAATTCCTTTCTCCTTTTCCAAGCCTTTCCCAACTCTTAACACCTCAAACCAAAAGCTCCAAGATGTAGAATCATAGAATATCCTGAGCTGGAAAAGACCCACAAGGATCATCCAGTCCAAGGATGATCCTGCAAAGGAAAACCCCAACAATCCCACCAGGAGCCTGAGAGCATTGTCCAAATTCTGCTGGGAAGTAGAAGCCCAAACTCCACCACTTTGGAGAAGAAAACATGGGAGAACTAGAAGAATTTCACCCAAGCTCCTCCATCACTCACAGCTTTGAAGACCTGGAGCTGTGGACTAGAAAACCAGTGGAAATTCTTGCTGGAAAATGACAAATCCTTCGACGTTGTCATTTTTGGAGTGACAACATCGAAGGCTTTTTTCCCTCTTGGAGCAAATTTTGGTGTAACAAGGCCAAGGACTCGTAGCAATTAGGAGATGGGGGTTTTTTTATCAGATAGGATGGAGAAATGACCCAAATCTCAACTCCTCCACACTCTTAAAGACTACAAACAACCCAAATCCTCCTCCTCCTCCTGCTTTCCTTTCATTCAACCCTTCCCAGTGCTTTGTCAAGAGTTCCCAGCAGGATCTTCTCCCTCCTCCAAGTAATAAGTGCCTGGAACAAAGGAGCCCAAAGGGTTTGATCAGACGAGCGACGCCGACCAGGAGCAAATCAAACCTCCCATCCCCTTTGGGAGAGCAAAGATTCCTCTCCTTATCCGTGTCATCCTCTCAGCAGAGCCCGAGAAGGGAAAATAGGGCAGAGGAAATGAAAGGGAAAGACCACAGTAAAAAAAAAAAAAAAAGTAAAAAAAAAAAAAAGCAGGTAAGCAGGTTAAAAGGGATGCGACGTCATGGAATTTTTTCAGCCCTGGCAAAGAGAGTTTGGCCATAAATTCTATATTTAACACCATTCCCAAGGCTCTGGGGAGGGATTCATGCTGGATGGGGCTGATTCCCAAGGAGTCTCCATGGAATGACAATTCCACCCAGAGCTCCAGGCTGGGACAGA
>NW_008652941.1:0-214 GCF_000695815.1 Acanthisitta chloris
AGGGGTGTGGAGTGGGGAAGGGGAGTCTCTGCCGCCCCCCGGGCCGCGCTGTCCACCCTCTCCCTGCCGCCCCTCCTGCCTCCCCGCCGGGCAGGAGCAATCCCTGCTGCAAGACCGCAGGTTTGCTTTTTGCTTTTTCTTTTTTTTTCCTCATCTGGAGGTACGAATTGTATTGGGGTTTTTGTTTGTTGGGGGTTTTTTTTTTTTTTTTTTT
>NW_008652941.1:571-991 GCF_000695815.1 Acanthisitta chloris
GCCTGCTCGGCTCCTACAGATTAGCTGCAGTCCCCTCTTCACGCTCCATTGGGACCCCATTCACCTCTTATTAACTAGCCCTGTTGTTTTAATGACCGTGAAGCCAGAAGCTGCTAAATCCCTGGATCAGCTCAATGTAGACATTCAGCTTTGACTGCTGAGATTGGAAGTCGGGGGGAGAAGCAGCGATGGGACGGCTGGAGGCAGCGCTGCAGTCCCTCCCTGCCAAGCCGCAGCCGTCGGGCAGAGCAGGGTGCCCCGTCCCGCGTGTCTCCCGGGTGTCTCCGAGGGGTGTGAGGGATGTGGGTGCCAGGGACCCTCGGCCTGTGCTGCCCAGGGCTCCAAGAGCGGCGTGTCCTTAGCTCCCGATCCCGGCGTGTCCTTCCCCAGTCGGGGAAGCGCGTTGAAAATGGAGCTGCG
>NW_008652941.1:1039-1343 GCF_000695815.1 Acanthisitta chloris
CATTGAAAATGGAGCTGCGTCTCTTATTTGATTTTTTCTTATTTTAATGATTGTTCCGATGCCTTGTACAAGCGGAGAGGGTTGGCCTGGTGTAGCTGCGGTGAGGAGAGCAGCGAGAACTGGTTTGTAAGCTCTTGGCTAGGGAGTGGGGATGGTTTCTTCCGCGAAGTGCTTGAAACAGAGCAGATCCTCGGGCAGGAGCAGAGCGGCTCTCTGCTCTCCTTTCGCTGCTGTGCCATGCAGTGTCACTGCTCGCAGCTTCAACCGTGGCTGCCCCCGCTGACGGCTCTCCCCTTTCTCTCCC
>NW_008652942.1:0-598 GCF_000695815.1 Acanthisitta chloris
CGGCGGCACTGCCAGCCCGGGCACGGAGCTGGCGCCAGCAGCGCTGCAGCACCGGGAAGGGAGAGCCACCGTGGTGCCATCACCCTGTGGGTTACCCCCGTGTCCCCCACCCCTGTGCACCCCGAGAGCACCCGGAGGTCGCCCCTTCCTCAGCGTGGAACGCCGTGTGTGCTCGCGGGTGAGGACACACGTCCGCGGACACGCGTGCACAGGGAGGGATGCTGAGGCTGTCACTCAGCCGCATCCCTCCCTCCCTCTCTCCCTCCTTCCCTCCCTCCTTCCCGCAGCACAGGAGCATGGTGTGCTGCAGAGCCGCGGCTCAGGCGCCGGGAGCCTTCGCCACCGCCGTCTCTTCTCCTCCACACTGAGATCTCCAGGCAATAAAAAGGAGAAGAAAAGGTTCTTCCACAGCTCCCGGGCACGGCCGGATTGGGAGCAGCTCCCGGGATCACACAGGG
The DNA here is from genome assembly GCF_000695815.1 of Acanthisitta chloris. Taxonomy (NCBI): domain Eukaryota; kingdom Metazoa; phylum Chordata; class Aves; order Passeriformes; family Acanthisittidae; genus Acanthisitta; species Acanthisitta chloris. The sequence goes on from NW_008652942.1 coordinate 459, forward strand.
ATAAGGCCGGGGCGTGATGGAGCTGCGGCGCGGGAGGAGGATGCTGAGGGACCAGTTCCCTGCCCTCCTCGTCTTCCTCCTCGCCGTGGCCTGGCTGGGGCTGCCGGCGGAGGGACGGCGACCCCCCCGACCCCCTCCTT
>NW_008652943.1:0-650 GCF_000695815.1 Acanthisitta chloris
CGAGGGGACTGGAGGGTGCTGGACTGATGAGCCGAGTCCTGGTGTGCTGGGGCACCCTCCCTGCCCCCCGATGGGTGTGCCAGTGAGGGGCTGTTGCTGGGGGGGGGTGGTACCTGCCTGGGGAAGCTCTATGGTCCCATTTGCTGCTGAATCTGCCTCTGGGGGTGGTTTCACCCCCTGCCATGCGGTGTGCTGTGGGATACCCCATTCCTCCACCTGACGGCTGTCCCTTGGCCTGTCCTGCCAGAGGATCAGAGGTACCGTGCCCACCACTGCACTCTCAGAAGGGGTGAACTGGTAGAGGTGGGAGGTGGTGGGTGTCCTAGGGGGGATCAATGGTAGAACAGGCTCTAGGCTGGTGAATTTCGGGTTGTCGATGGTAGAACAGGCTCTAGGTTGGTGTATTTGGGGGTGTTGGTGGTAGAACAGGCTCTAGGTTGGTGTATTTGGGGGTGTTGGTGGTAGAACAGGCTCTAGGTTGGTGTATTTGGGGGTGTTGGTGGTAGAACAGGCTCTAGGTTGGTGTATTTGGGGGTGTTGGTGGTAGAACAGGCTCTAGGTTGGTGTATTTGGGGGTGTTGGTGGTAGAACAGGCTCTAGGTTGGTGTATTTGGGGGCGTTGGTGGTAGAAGAGGCTCTAGGTTGGGGTT
>NW_008652943.1:883-2677 GCF_000695815.1 Acanthisitta chloris
AAGGCTCTAGGTTGGGTATGGGGCAGCAGCAGCTCCTTAGGACTTTAGCTGTTTGTGCTCATAGTTCCTGGGCAAATGCTTCAGTGTGGAAACATGAAGCTTTGGGGATAGGCATGGGGAGTCCACCCCCAGTTTGGGTCCTGGCTCTCGTGGGGGTTTGTTAACAGTGAGGTTGGGACTCAGCCTTTTGCCCAGGGGTGCTCTTGGCATCTTCAGTGCCACCATCAGGTGAGCTCTGGGGACATTGTCTGTGTCTGTCTGGTAACTGGAGAGTTCCCAAACAGTTAATTGAGGGGTTGGTGTATGGAGGGGTTGCTGTGTGGCTGCTCTGTCAATGCAGCTCCAGTGCTGGTGTCATGTAAAAAGTGTGTGGAAAAAATATCATCGAATCCCAGAATGGTTTGGGTTGGAAAAGACCTTAAAACCCACCCAGTGCCACCCCCTGCCGTGGGCACGGACACCTCCCACCAGCCCAGGCTGGTCCAAGCCCCATCCAACCTGGCCTGGAACACTCCCAGGGATGGAGCAGCCACAGCTGCTCTGGGCAACACGTGCCACTTCCCAATATTCCACCTGACCCTGCCCTCTGGCAGTGGGAAGCCATTCCCTGTGTCCTGTCCCTCTATCCCTTGTCCAAAGTCCCTCTCCAGCCCTTTTGGCACTGGAGAGGGTTCTGAGGCCTCCCCAGAGCTTTCTGAGCAAACAGGGGGTGTAGAGCTCTATATAGGATGGAGGTACCCCCTAACCCAAATACATGTGGGATGTAGAGCTCTATAGATCCTGGCCATGCAAACCCAGTGCAACATGTGTGTACATCTCTGGGGGGGTGTGTGCATGTACATCTGCACACGTCTCTGTGTGTTTGCGTGTGCTCGTGTGTGCAGGGCAGGGTGGGCACTGCCCTGCTGTGGGTTCTGTGCTGGGTCCTCAGACTGCTCCGACATGTGGGTCACCCCCATTCCTGGGGACATTTCCTCCTCTCGTACCCCTGGCCCAGACCCCTGGGGGTTCCCTCCCTCCCCATGGCTCCCTGCTCCAGGGGCTCCCCCAGCTGTGCCAGTGCTGAGGCACAAGGACAAACCTCCCCGGAGTACAGGCCTCACTCTTCTACCCCAAAAGCAGAGGGAGTTTTGCAGTGCAGCCTGGCCCCCTGGCCTGGCACCCCAGGCCCTGGCTGCTGGCACTGTCTGTGCTGGAAAACACAGTGGGAGCTCGGGCCAACAGCCCTGAGCTGAGGGAAGGGACCTTAGTGTCCCCTGGGAATCAGTGGATCCTCAGATGATTTGCTGGGGTGGCTCTGGCTGTGGGAGCTGTGCTGGAGGCCTGGGAGTCCCTTTCAGTGCCTCAAGAGGCTCCAGGAGAGCTGCAGAGGGACTTGGGACAAGGACCTGGAGGGACAGGACACAGGGAATGGCTTCCCACTGCCAGAGGGCAGGGTCAGGTGGAATATTGGGAAGGAATTCTCCTCTGTGAGGTGAGGCACAGGTTGCCCAGTTCAGCGATTGGAGTAAGTGGAGCAGGACAGGTTTCCATCCAGGAGCCCCAGACTTTGCGCAGCCCATGCTGCCTTACATGGGATCATAGAATCATTAAGGTGCAAAAGGCATCAAGGATTGTGGAATTCACCTCTGACTGAACAGTTTATTCCTCCAAACGAGGAAGCAACTCCCCAATTTCAAGGTCACACTCTGCCGTAGGAAAGTGCCTGATTTCCCGGAATGGAAATCCCGCCCTCGCGCTGACCCTACAAATGGAAATCCGCAGCCGCACGGAGCCGGGGCTGGGTGACGGGAG
>NW_008652944.1:0-1366 GCF_000695815.1 Acanthisitta chloris
GTGGAAGGACAACACGTGGGTGGTCTGTTCAGGAGACTTTTGACTTTGTTTTTTTGGGTATTTTATTCCTTGGCAGAAAGAACTCCTGGGGCTGCTCGGCAGAGGGTATGGCCAGATCACAGGAGCATCCTCAGCCCACCCAGGGGCCAAAGTTCAGCTGGAAGCTCCCAGCTCCAAGGGGTTTCGCATCAAAGCACGGAGGAGTCAAGAGAAATTAAAGTCAGAAACGCTCAGAGGATGGGGCAGAGGGCACTGCCGGCACCCTGCCGGGACGGGGGGCACCCCTGCTTCCCCGGGCAGCCTGGCACTGGGAAACAGAGGATAAATGGATTTTAGGTTTCAAAATGGGTTTGAAAGGCTCAGGCAAGCATCTGACGGGATGCACAGCTTGGGTTTTGCAAGCTGTGCCGTGCTGGCTTTGCCAGCAAATCCCGGCTGTGCATCCCGCTGGATCCGCAGAGACGGAGCAGGTCACCTGCAGTGACCCAGGTGTGCTGGCAGCCTTGGAAGGAAGCTATGGGAGGTTGATTTTCACTTGAGTTTGCCTGTGAAATGCAAAACAGCTCCTTAAAATTCGGGTAATTGGGAGATTGGTAAATCCTTTCTGCCTGCAGCTTCCTGCTGGGCTTGGTTGATAGATGAGGGATGCCACATTTCCTCTTCCCAGTTCTTTGTTTGACTCCTGAGCTTTTGGGGAAACAATCTGTCACTGAGGACTCTTTGCAGCCTGAGGGTCCCATGGGATGTAGCTCAGAGGACCCCAGTTTCAGCCCTCATTAGCTTGATGACCATGTCACTGCTTGAACTTGACCCTCAAACACAGAGAAGACACTGACCAAGGGCTGTAAGACACTTGGTTGCGATTCTGGCCCCTCTTTGCCCACTGCAGGCAAAGCTAGTGTTGAACCAAGCCTTGTATCGGCTGAGGGACAGCAGAAAGGCTGAACCTTGGGGTCCCAGAGCCACCAAGCTGGTGCCAAAGAGAGGTGGGAGCTGTGCCAGGGCTTTTGGCATCCCCAGCCCATCCCTGGGGTGTCTGGGCTGGCAGCCAGGACTGCTGAAGGCTGCAAAGCTGGTACCCCTCGAGTGGCACAGGACAGACGTCCCCCAGACAGACCTGGTAGGAAGGGTGCCCACTGCCCTGGGGAGAGTCCAGCCCTGGACACACAGTGACCCAGGCCCTGCAGCCTGCGGCCACCAGCGGAGCCAGCCCAGCGGGTTGGTGGGGCAGGTCCTCCCTGCTGCCACCTCTCCTGCCAGGAGAACTGCCTGAGCATCCAGGAGCCACTGCATCTCCCCTGTGAGGACAGGCTGAGGGAGTTGGGGCTCTTCAGCCTGGAGAAGAGCAGGCTCGGTGGAGACCTCA
>NW_008652944.1:1668-2390 GCF_000695815.1 Acanthisitta chloris
CCTATGACTTTATGACCCACAGCAGCAGCCTGAGCACAACACCTCACCATGGCACAGCCTCTCCTGCCCCATCCTTCCACCAGGTCCTCTCCAGCCCCTGCCAGGGCAAATATTCCAGGCTAAAAACTCTGTCTGTGGCCGGGATGGCTGTGGCTCCCCCGGCTCGGCGCTGCTTGCCCCTTTTGGAGCTGGGTGGGAGCAGCAGTGCTGCCGGGAGGGGAGGGCAGGGAGGGGAGGAAGAGGGAGCTGACAGCACTGCCAGACAGGGCTGAGTTCTCCAGCGACCTCACTCCATCCTCGCTTAGCCAGCACAGGAGGACACATCCCTGTGCGATGGTCCCTGCACGCACAGACCATTATCTCCACGAAAACTCCAAGTCCTTCTCTCTCCCTGACATTAAGCCACGTTGCACCAAAGAACAAGAGCAACAGACCAGTGTGCAGAATTTTACAGCCATTTGGACCACAGCACCCACCAGCACTTCTCACTGCTGGGGCTGCTCTCAGAGGGAACTACCCACGGACAAGGACAAACATCTCCTTGGACAACATTCCTGTTTCTCCCCAGCCCCAAAGCACAGCCCTGCAAACATCCTGCAACACCTCCAGCAGCGACAGCAGCAAAAATAAGCTCCAGGCATGACACAGAGCTCCAGACACACAGGGCTGACCCTGGCTGGGTCGTGCTCCCACTCCTGGCCCAGCACAGCAGCCAGACATGG
>NW_008652944.1:2454-4832 GCF_000695815.1 Acanthisitta chloris
TCGGCACGGGCCAAGTGGTGCAAGGTGCCTGGCGACACTCCGCAGGCGCCGAGGGAGAGGAGGGCGACTCACATGTGATGAAGTAATCCTGCTGCCTCTTGAACTCCAGGCCCATGTAGTTGGGGCTGAACTCCTGAAACTTGATGGTGAAGCGGATCTCCTGCTCAGGCCGGTTGCACGTCACCAGCACGTTGGGGTCCATGACGGTGCTGCAGGCATCTGCCTGGTCCTTCTTCACCAGGTACAGCTTGTAGTACTCGTAAGGCTTGGACGGCTCCGCCCTGGGGCAGATAATGTCCAGTTTATCCCCAATCTCTGGGTAGATGACCAGTCCCTTCCCAGTCATGAACCTGGAAAAGAGGAGGGCGAGAGGTTACCACATGCTGGAGTAGGGGCTGTGCCAGCTCATCCCACCCCCCTCGCACACCATTGAGAATTTAGGTTAGATGTGAGGCAGAAGTTTTTCCTGTTCTGGTGGTGAGACACTGGCCCAGGTTGCCCAGGGAGGCTGTGGCTGCCCCAACCCTGGCAGTGTTCACAGCCAGGTTGGCTGAGCCTTGAGCAACCTGCTCTGGTGGGAGGTGTCCCTGCCCAGGGCAGGGGTTGGGGCTGGATGGTCTTTAAACTCCATTCCAACCCCTAAAATCCCATGACTATGAAATTCCATAATTATCTCATGCTTAAACTCTGCTGTTTCCCTCTGCAAGGTGGTTCTAGACACCAAATGAAGTTGTCCTCTTCCTTTGCTACCCATGCAAGGAGCCAGCGTGGGCTCCTGCTGACAAAACCAGGGCTGGCTCAGGTCAGAGGTGGGCACCCCTCCCAGCCCCAAGCCTGGCACCCGAGAGGGAAGAGAGAATTCCCACAAAGGGCTGGAGCCGCCACGGCTCTGCCCGACGGCCAGGCAAGGTGCTTCCTGCAGGGACAAGCAATAATTAGGCATGGGGAGAAGTCCTGACAATGGGGCGCAGGGAGGGATCCCTTCCACGCCCTGGCTCCCCGAGGAATTCCTGTCCTTAAATGGAAAGGAGGGAAGCATCCTGCAGGACAACTTCTCCTGAGACAGGCTCAACAGCGTGCCCAGGAGCGTGGGAGGACCGGATGGAGAGGAGCAAGGAGGGAGGAAAGCTATTCAGGGCTGGAAGGCAGGGCATTGGGAAGGGAAGGAAGATGCTGATAATTAACAGCCAGGCTTTGTTACGGTGGGGCAAGGCTCTGGCTGGGTTCTTTCAGCATGAAGTAGAGGATTAGGGCAGCAAGGAGGGAAGAAGCAACAGATCATCTACTTTGATGTAGGCAAGGAAACACATTCCTGATGGGAGATAAGGTGGGAATGGATGTTCCTGCAGAGTTATCTTTGCTGTAACTCCCTCCTGTAATTTGGGCACGGCGAAAACCAAGCGAGTGCTCTGTCAGGCTGAGAGGTTGTGCTTCCCCTTCCACGCCTGGACACAGCCTGTCCCTGCCCCAGCCCACCCTGGAGGTCGGACGAGGGCCAGGACACCTCCTGCCCCCAACCAGCCGCTCCAGCCAGAGCTGCAGGCTCCATGGGAGGGAGATCAAACACACAGGACCAACCTGCTCCGTGGCTCCAGTGCAAGTCTTAGCAAGAAGCCACGGAGCTGGAACGAGCAGCCGAGCAGCACAGACTGCAGGCTGGGGGAGCCCAGCAGACCCAGGCTAGGAGCAGGCGGAGCCCACGCACCCCCATGGCCCTGGCACAGGCTCTGGAGCTCAGTGCCAGCTGCAGCACAGACAGACAGACGCATCGTGTGCAGTTTGCTGCCAGCTCAGCACGCCGGATGGGCAATCCCGGCCCAGGAGAGGTGGCACAGGGATGGTGGGCACAGTCCCCTCCATGGAGCTGGAGTAAGGTGGATCATTTCCCCACCTCACTGCCTGGCTGTGGCACTGCCTCCACCGCTGACAGGACACCAAACACAGGACATCAGGCACGGGGAGACCATCCCAATCCTGGTACACAGAGCCATGCCATGCAAACTGGTGGGGAGCAACTAAGCCTTGGACAAGTCGTGATTCCAGCAGGAGGAGACCAGGAGAGCAGGGAACTGGACACCTGCAGGGCCCCCACGGACACAGTGGGACGCTCTCGGTGCCGCCGGTGCAGCGCTGCCGGCAGGGGAACCGTGCTGAGCCTCACGCTATCAACTAGGTCATCTGGCTGGTGGCCAGCACACACTTCCAAGGCCTCTGGAGTGATAAAGCTCCTCCAGCCAGGCCGGGCCGGAGCAGCTCTGCCCCTCCCGTGCGGCCGCAGACACGCAGTGCAAGTGAACACTTGCACACTCCTCGCTCACGGGTTCCCACCCCACAGGATCCCACACTCCTTTCTCCACGGCTGGGCTGAGTCACAGCCG
>NW_008652944.1:4909-5389 GCF_000695815.1 Acanthisitta chloris
CCCGGAGATGCCAAACAGGAAGCCACAAACAAGTCAAGCAGATGTCTTGCAGCGCTGGGGCGGGAGGAGAAGGCTCCTATCCACCCTCATCTCCATACCAGGAGGACCTATCACACCACCGTGGCCAAAGCCTTGGCCAACACCTGCGGCCCAACCGGTCCCTGTGACTCCAGCCAGCTGGGACCAGGCCAAGCCGAGTCTGAACCAGGGGAGCCGAGCACATCCCAGCACCACATCCTGCTGGCACCTCTTCATCCAAGGAACTCCAGCACCAAGGCCTAGGTTTGGTTTATTTAAGGATGAAACAACCAGCCCAATCCCTTTCATGAACGCTGAGCCTTGGCTCCTGAAGCACACAGCTCCTGCCTGGGAATTAGCCCAGGAACAACTTCCAGACCCACACTGAGCGGGACAGAGTCACTGCACCATGCACAGAGATTTTAGGGTGCTCCCTCCAATTCCTGCTCCCTGCCAGCAGCA
>NW_008652944.1:5419-9578 GCF_000695815.1 Acanthisitta chloris
ATCTCCATGAGTTTTACTCCTCCGTTTTCCCCTCAGTGTCCCCTCTCCTCCCCAAAAGCCGAGCTGTTCCCAGTCGGGCAGCAGAGATAAATCCCTGTGCATGCACCTCAGACCCCTCGCACAGCTCTTCAGCTCTCAATCACACATGGAGACTTCCCTCCCCCAAAAACGGATGGCTGTCCTAAGGAAAACCAACCACAACTCCCATCATGGAAGAGGCAGGTTCTCCAGGAAATTCTCCTTTAAAATACAGACAGTGAAAGGCAACATTTATCACGTGAACAGGAGAGGAGGGAAAGAAAACCAACCAAAAATTGTTGTGTGTTGCCTGGACACATAATTTCTGCCAGTTCTGGGGATGAGGAATTTTAGTTCAGAGGGATGGCTGAAGGCAAGAAGGAATTACACTCTTGACTTGCTTTCACAAGGACACATCTTCGGATTTATCTTAACCGTGAGGAATGAGCAGAGCAACTTCTAAATTAGTAGGGAAATGCATCATGCCCTCAGAGCACCGACGTGATTCCAGGGAGGGAGGAGGGGGCAATCAGCTCTTCCTCCATGAAATACAGTTTGCTTTCCCTGTTTTAAGGTGGGGAGGGGGAAAAAAAGAAGGAAAACTAAAATACAACATAACCTTAATGCCTTTCATGTCTCAATGAATGCCTTAATGTCTCAAACAAACCTTCCACCTCCTATCATCCTCCTCTGCCTCACCCACCACTAGGGAGGAGGATGGTCCTTCCAGCTGTGTTTCTGCCCCATCCCTGGAAGTGTTCCAGGACAGGATGGATGAGCCTTGAAGCAACCTGGACTAGTGTCAGGTATCCCTGCCTGTAGCAGGGGGTGGGATTGGATGAGCTTTAAGGCCCTTTCCAACCCAAACCATCCCAGGATTCAATGCCTGGTCCCACCACCAGCTCACAGGTAACATCCCAGCATCCCTGCTCCCGGTGGCCAAGGGGTTGGGAATGACTAACTGCAGCCAGTAAAGTTTCAAACACACATTTTTCTGCCAGCTGAGCAGGTGGGGAGCACTGGCCTCCACTCTGCTACCAGCAGCTCCATCCCTCAGAGCCCCTGGAGGTGATTTTTGGGTGGCACTCAGAGCTGCCCACCCGCAGAGCTGTGCTGGCCCCAGAGGAGCATCCCAGGCATTCCCACCACGGCCCCCAGCCCCAGCTCCGGCCCCGCAGGTTCCTTGGGAGAGATCAGGTGGCAGCATCCAATTTCCTCATTGTTTCAGGAGGTGTTTTCTGATGGGAAAGGTGAAAAGGGTATTTGTGAGCCTTGTAAAACGATTCCTCCGAGTTGGGTAAACAACAGGAGCTCTGTTGGCAGCAGGACGTCGGGATGCCAGAGCAGAGGGATGGGATTAAGGAGCAGCCTCTTCCCTGCCCTGAGCTGGGGGGCCCTGGTGGGGACCCCAACCTCTTGCAGAGCTCCCTCTCACCACCACAGAGGGCCCCAAAACACGGGACCTGCTGGAGCGATCAGGTGGGACCTGCTGGAAGAGCCATGGATTCGGGCAGCACCTGGTGCTGGAGGCAGCTGCCCTGGCATCACAGAGGGGTCTGATGAGAGGAGGAAGAATGGGGTGATATGGGATGATAATCCCCTGAGACACTCTGTGGGTCCAGGAGGAACTGCAGCCCTGTGTGCCCAGGGGGTGCCTCGAAAGGAGCTCACACACACCAAGGTGCCAACTGCTCCTTGGGTTCAATCCCAACGTGGCCACACACAGATCCAACAGCTCTGCATGCTGAGGACGATCCTGTACGGCCACAGGGAGGGAGACAGCATCCTTCCAGCAGCAGCTGGAAGCTCTGAGGATGAGCATCCCAGTGGGACGGTGGTGAGGCTCCCAGCAAACCACCCGAAGGATCACAATCCCATGGGAGCTCCAGCAGCACCAGGGATCCTGCCACTGGCAGACAGGGATGACCTGCTCCTTCCCAACCACTGCTAAAGGCTCCACAAGCTCAAGGACACAGGCAAAGAAGGAAAACCAAGCAAGTTTGATCAGAGCAAGCTCAAGACTATGACACCTCCCTCCTCCACACACTCATTCCATGCAGGGCCCTCTCCTCCACATGGGCACACATGGACAGATGTGTCTGAGCCAACACATTCACTGGAGACATGAGTGTCCTGCAGGCAAGTCATCCAGAACATTAAAATCCAGCAGTCCCTCAGCACTTCCTTAGGGAACACCAGTAAACTGATCAAAAACCTAATTTCTTTAAAGAATGGGTTGAAACACTTCCCAACCTCCTCTCTCCCCATAATCCAGGCATTCCCTGCACCACACGAACAACAGAATCTCCAGGGTGGCACCACCTTTCCCCACATCCACAGCACATCATACCCCTCACCTGCTTCCAGGCTTTGCAGAAACAAAACAACATTTAACAACAACCTTCTCCTGGGAGAAGATGCTCCAAAGCATGACGCTGACATACATACAAGATGACATATGCTAAATGCTGTTTTCTTCAAAGAAATCCAAAAATAACTGCATCTTCCATGGAGGACGTGTACTCCTGGCAGAAAGGCAGCAGGAAGGCTGCTGGTGCTCAGTGGAGCGAGGCAGGGAGGAGATGTGTGGTTTTCCTGCTGTCTGGGCAGCTGAAGACCCATGGGCCCAACTCTCCACACCAACAGAGCGCAGAGGTCCTTCCAGATGGATCACAGCTCCCACGAGGCACCACAGCTCACACCCACTGGGAATCACCTCGGGAAAGGGATGGAAAAGGGCCAGTGGCTCTGCCAGCTGGAGAGACCCATTAAAAGAGCCAAACTCCAGGTACGAAGTGGGTGTGTGCTGAAAATCAGCCCTGAGGCCTGTGAGAGCTTTGCTGCCACACACCAAACCCACCCCTGCCCCTCTCTGCCTCACTCCTACTCTCCTCCCTGGACACAGCAGCTGTGCCCCTTGGCTACCAACTAGAGCAATCAGTCCTGTCCTCAGAGGAGTCCTCCAGACCCCTACACCACATCATGCTTCAACTGTCAGAGGGTCCCTGCACAGCTCCTGCTCCCACCATCGCTCTGAAGCTCCCCCAGGCACATCCAACCATCTCTGCCCCTGCCAAAACCTGTGTTTTCACCAAGAAAGAGGTGTCAAGGGGTTGGGAACAAACACTGGGATGTCCCTTGAGTGGTGCTGTCACAGCTGAAGTCAAACAGCATCACCACACAGGGACAACCACATGGTCCCCACAGAGAGCATGGGACACCTTGTGTCATGGGGACAGGTTCTCCTGGTGGTACCAGGAGGGATCAGTGGGACACCACAGCCTCCCACCCAACTCACTGCACCCCTCAAGGGTCAAGAACATGGATGGGGCCTTGAGCAACCTGGGCTGGTGGGACGTGTCCCTGCCCACAGCAGGGGAGGTTGGGACTAGATGATCTCTAAGGTCTATTACAAACCCGAACATACTATGACAACTAAACCAGAGGAATTACACACTAAACCCAAAATCCCCTCATCCCAGTCCACCAGCACCATCCACATCCCTTTCCCAGAGCGGAGCCAGGACCCTTTCTCCTTTATGACTCCCATTCAGTTCTTGGGAACAGATATCCCGAGGAAGGAAGCTCGTTCCAAGTGGAGTGAAAGGTTCCCCACTCTCCTCTGCCTCCTCCTCGCTCTGCTCGCCACAGTGAGAGGGTGAACAGGAGCACAGGAACACCCATGCTCTCAGAGCCCACTCCTTTTATGTGCTCCTCTATTATTAGTCTCCTTTCTAAGAGCTTTCCATCTTCTTTTTCCCCCCTGCTAATCTATGTATAATTATTTTCCTTGCCCTTCCGCAGACCTCTTCCATTTCTGCTCCATCCTTTGGAGCCAAGGAGGCCACCACAGAGACAGCAATTCCAGGTGGCTCCAAAACCAGCCTCCTATCTCCTCCAACTCCTTCAGCCTCTGCTGCTCCATGAAGTATTTTTCTCCTTCCAGCCCCTCCAGGCACCTCCCTGTCCCCAGGAAAGAGGAACAGGCTCTGCTGAGCCTGCACGGGGGCCGTCCTGTCCCGTCCCCCTCCTAGACACACTCTGAGGCCCTTTTTTTTTTCCACATCTCGGGTTTAATGAGGCCCATTCAACCCTTCCAAAGACAAAAGGCCCTTCTCGTTTCCAAATGGATTTACACGAC
>NW_008652944.1:9615-11124 GCF_000695815.1 Acanthisitta chloris
CCATGGCAACGCGCTCCCCCCAGCACCAGGATGCCATTTTCCAACTCCACTGCTCCCCAAAACCTCTTTGTTGCTGTGGTGCCAGCTGGGAGGCTCATCCCTGGCTGGCAAACCCCCCACCCTGCCCAGAGGGACCCCCTGGGTGCCAGGGGGGACATTTGTCAGGTGAAGATAAAAGGTGTGACCAACTCTGGGTCATGGACAAGCCAAGGTTTGGATTGAGTGGAAGGGATGGAAACGTGGAATAGAGGGGGAAATGGAACCAAACCAGCCCTCTCTGCCCACAGAGGAGGGTGGTGCCCAAGGCAGCACAGTCTGCCCACGCTCAGGCGCCAGCTCCCAGCACCTCTCCACAGGGAAGCTGTGGGTTTTGGGATTTGGGGATGGCCAGGAGGACATTCCAATGTTTCTCATGGAGGTTTGGCAACCATGAGCCTCATGTTCAGCTCTTTGTACTGCAGCTCTCCACAACCACCCCCAGTCACTGAAGATCAGGAGAGCACCTTGCTCACTCGCAGCAGCCAGGCCTAACATCACCTGCTCTCATGAGATCCCACCTGGAATCCTGCACACAGCTCTGGGGCCTCAATGAGAGAAGGGCATGGAACTGTTGGAGTGCAGAGGAGCCACGAAGGTGCTCAGAGGATTGGAGCATCTCCCCTGTGAGGATAGGCTGAGGGAGTTGGGGCTGTTCAGCCTGGAGAAGAGAAGGTTGTGTGGAGACCTCAGAGCAACTCTGAGAAGCTATTCTGGCCCTCCAAGTCTGCATCAAAGGAATTGTTTTCATCTAGCTGAGTATTAATATAGATTAATATCTAGAATTAATGAGAAATATATTATTTTATCATTAATTAGCATTAATATGCATTAACACTGGCCCAGGTTGCTCAGGGAGGTAGTAGAAGCCCCAACCCTGGCAGCGTTCACAGCCAGGTTGGCTGAGCCTTGAGCAACCTGCTCTGGTGGGAGGTGTCCCTGCCCAGGGCAGGGGCTGGGGCTGGATGGTGTCTAAACTCCATCCCAACCCCTAAAACCCTACGACCCTATGACGGCATGAGCAGTCACGTGCTGCTCCGTCCGCCCACCCCACACGCTCCGACATCACACCCAAATGCCACCAACCCAAACCCAGTGAGGAGGGGGAGGAGGGACACAACCTGCTGCTAATTGAGGCGGTTTGGAGGAGATTTAATTGGGGCCGGAGCCCTGGCGCAGGCTGCTGCTGCCACCCTCTGCCCAGCCAGTGGCGTGTGGCTCGGGGAACCCTGAGCTCCCACCCAAGCCAGCCTGGGGTGCACACAGAGTCAGGAGCACTGGGGATCCCTCAGGCTTTCCCCCACCCCACACACCACTCTGCCAACTCCTTAGTTGTCAGCGCAACAAGCAGCTCCAACAGCGATGCCACCAAGGGCTCGGCCAAAACTAAGGAGGGAAAAAGCCGTATTTTCTCCCTTAAATTGTACAATCCTGTGTCTCCCCTTGGAGAAAGGAAGAGGAGCTGAGTTCCCC
>NW_008652944.1:11187-12416 GCF_000695815.1 Acanthisitta chloris
GCATCCCCTGGCGCTGGTGCCCCAGGCTGGGAGTGAGGTAAGAGGGGATTCAAAGGGGGTTTGTCGGGGGTTTTGTTTGGGGAAATGGGGGAGGGGAAGGGGACAGGGCTTGACAAGAGCTGACAGACAACTGAACAAAACCATAAGGGCCATGAATGGCAACACAGGCGCTTTAATTGGCACAAGGACGGCGAGAGAAGTGAGACAATGAGGTGCGGGCGGCAGCTCTCGGGACAGGGTGGATGGTGCAGCTGGAACCCCCAGCCCAAAAATCACCACCCAGGGAAACACAGAAACTGGAATCACAGAGCTCAGCACCCACTAGACATCACAAACCTCTGGTGGCACCACAAGTGGCTCAAATCTCAGCCCTGGGAATGGATGCTGCAGCCATGACTCCCATCCCAAAAACACTGGTCAAAAACCCATCCCAAAAACATCACCAAAGCCCCCAAGGAAAGATGGAAGCTGGAATGACAGAGCCCAGTGCCCGTGAGGCATCACAAGACCCTGACAGCACCACAAGTGGCTCAATCCCAGTCCTGAGGTTGGCAGCTGGATGCTGCAGCTGTGACCCCCACTGCAAAAACACAACCCAAATCCCATTCCAAAAACAACACTGAAAAACCCATCCCAAAAAACACCACCCAAAATCCTCCAGGGAAAACATGGAAGCTGGAATGACAGAGCCCAGCACCCACCAGGCATCACACACTTCTGATGGTACCAGAAGTGGCTCAATCTCAGCCCCGGGACTGGCAGAGGTTTGCAGCTGGATGCTGCAGCTGTGACCCCATCCCAAAAACACCACCCAAAAACCTCCACGGAAAACACGGAGGCTGGAATGTCAGGGCCCAGTACCCATCACAAAGCCCTGACACACCAGACGTGGCTCCGTCCCAGCCCTAGGACGCTGCAGATATGAGCAGATCCATCGGAAGCAGCTCATGTTCCCGCTCGGCTCCCAGAGTTTTCCGGCCTGGGTTTGGCCGCTTGTGCCCTGGCTGCAGCCACACTCATCCGGAGCCCGGGGGGGCTGCAGGGGGGGAGCAGGTTAAAAGGGAACACGGTGGGAGCAGCAGGGTTCCTACTCCTTCCCTGACCCCTCCGAAACGAAACGGAGATTTCTTCTGCCGGTTCCAAAGCAAAGAATGACTTTGGCAGGGCCCCCGGCAGCGGCCGGGCGCCCCCTTGGAAGGGAAAGGGGCAGGGAAAAGCCCAAAGGGGCC
>NW_008652944.1:12482-15290 GCF_000695815.1 Acanthisitta chloris
ATGCCCAAGGAGCCCAAGAGCAAGACCTCCCCGCCGAGCCCTGCTCATTCTCATGCAGATCAACCCCAGCTGGGACAGAGGGGGGGAAGGCTCAGCCCCGTGCGGGGCTAGGGGCGCAGGGGAACGTGGGTGAGGGGCTCAGCACACCAGACTCAACATGAACCCCAGTGGTGTCCAAGATCTCCCTCTTCCCACATCTCACTTTTCCAGCTTGGTTGGAAGAATGAAGAACTCAGAGCCAAGAGATGAAGTCACAGCCGGTGGTTAGGACTGAGGGGAGAGGAAGCCCCTTCCTCCCTGCGCCCCCGGAGCTGTCACCCCACAAACACAGTCTGGGACCTCAAACCAGTCCAAATTCCCCACGTCCAGATCCTGTGGGATGGCAGCTCGTGCTGCTGCACCCCAACTCAGCCAGCACTGAGTACCACAACTCACTGCTGCTGCATTCCCCGGGGGCAGGAGGGTCCCCCAAACCTCCCGACCTCACACCAGACCAGTAAGGCAGAGGAGCCACCAGCCTCACCCTCTGAGGACTACCACAAAAACAAAGCCCACACATGCCCTGGGGAGCAGCAGCAGCCACAGGGACCTCCTGGACCTGCTCTGGCTGCCAGGAGCCCCCACGGTGTCCCAGGGCTCATGTCTCCATCCCTGGAGATCCCACTGAGGGCTGGTGACAGCCCCGGAGCACCTGCCCCGTGCTCCAGCTCACACTGGGGAAGCAATGCTGCGGTTTGAAGGAGTAATCCCACCCCCAGGAGCTGGGTAGGGAGGAGCGGAGGGTTCCCCACAGCGGGTGCCCTCCCCTGCCCTGACAGGTCTCCCGGGTTTGGCCAGCCCTGCCAGCCCTGGTCCCGGGAGCAGCGTCACCCCAGCCCTGACTCACCGCCAGGCCCTTTGATCTGCTGCTCCCAGCGCTGCCCCGACGGGTTCTGCCATCCCAAACCCATCCCAGCTCTGTCTGGAAGCTCCATCTTCCCAGGCAGCTGCGGCTCCTCACCCCTCCTGGCATCACTGGCAGCTCGCACGGCTGCCACCAACCTTGTAACTAGCTGAGAGCTTCTCAACCTCCCTGTCCTCATGTGTGAGCACATCTGCCCACAGCTGTGTCCACCCCAGGACCAGGTCACACACGTTCCTCACCTCTGTGTCACATCTGCCCACAGCTGTCCACCCCAGCTGTGGACTGGAAGGGACCTTAAAGCTCATCCCATCCCACCCCCTGCCATGGGCAGGGGCACCTCCCCCCAGCCCCAGGCCCATCCAACCTTTCCTTGAACACTTCCAGGGATGGAGCAGCCACAGCTGCTCTGGGCAACCTGTGCCAGTGCCTCAGCACCTCACAGGGAGGAATTCCTTCCCAATATCCCACCTGTCCCTGCCCTCTGGCAGTGGGAAGCCATTCCCTGTGTCCTGTCCCTTCAGACCCATGTCCAACTCCCTCTGCAGCTCTCTTGGAGCTCCTTTAGGCACTGGAAGGGGTTCTGAGGTCTCCCCAGAGCCTCCTCTATCACACAGGCCACACAGTGCTCCTCACCCACCTCCCGTGCTCAGCCACTCAGGACCATCAGCTCTGCTCCACAGAGGTGGATGGGGCTGGGTTAGTCCTGAGAGAAAAAGCCAAAGAGTGCCAGGACATCAAACGACTATTTATTTTCTCCCCTCTTGTCCTCCTGCACCCACAAACTGAGCAATCACACCAGCCTGGAGAAATCACACCAGTTCTGTGTGAAAGCATGAACACAGCCTGCACCTTCAGCCCTGCTCCTGGAGGTCACTCCATGGGGCAGAAAACTGCCCTTTTCTCCCCAAAACCTCCTCCCAGTGCTACCCAAACACCTTTTCCACTGATAGCCAGCTCCCATTCAGGCACTACAGCCCAGATGTTGTCATATCTACAGCAAAAAGACCCTCCTAAAGGCTGCACTGCTGGAAGGGGCCGGAACCCCCTGTGCTCCCCCCGGCCTTCCCTCCCACTGCTCCCAGTCTGCCCAGTTCAGGGTGGATTGGAAGAGCAGCAGCTGAGAAAGGGGCTGGGAGAGAGGCCAGCACAGGCAGAGTGTCAGGTTTAAACCTCTCCTCCTGCCCAAAGAGCTCTGGCTTGGACTTGCCTTTATTTTTAGGCCAGATACACGTACGGCTGCACTTCAGTACCACGTACAACCTCCAATTGGGAACAGGAGGGGGAGAGGAGGCAGAACCAGTGCTGGCTCAGGTGTCACTGCCAGGGCCACAGACCTCAGAGCTGCTGCTCCTCTCCGTCCCTGTCCCTGGGCATGTCCCCAGACCCTGCTGGGACACACAGTTCCTACTCCCAGCAGGAGTTTTCACAAGGCACTTAGGAAAGCTCCAGTTTAAACCTAAAAATAACCCATCCCTTGGGCCTGGGCGGAGGAGGAGGAGGAGGGCAGAGCACCCAGAGTGCCACCCAGCTCCAGCACAGCAGTTTCCAATTGCCTGCGGACAGGGAGCATTCCTGATCCTTCCCCCGAGCCCCAAGCCTCTGCCTCGCCACCCACGCACATGGAAGAGCTGTGGAGAGCCACAGGAGAGAGCAGAGTCTCCCCTAGCCACATCCTGCCCCCTGCTTTGCTGCCAGATGTGATTCCCCAGAGCTTTGCCCCCAGATCCCGCTGGCTCAGGCATTCCCAGCAGTGCTCCCCACCCCACCACATGCTGTGCCACCAACCAGGCTCGGGCACACATCCCAGGGATGCCACCAACCCAGCAGGGAGTGTCGGCAAGGCTGCACACACGGGAACACTCCCGGCAGTGGGATCTGCCCTGCTCGCCCCTCTGCACCCCCAG
>NW_008652944.1:15528-18368 GCF_000695815.1 Acanthisitta chloris
CCTCAGCTCCCCCCATCCAGCCCTGCAGCCTCCAGCAGGACTCATCCACACACACAAACCCCTCATCAAATCTCCTCCCTCACCCCCAGGACCCTCAGCTCCCCCATCCCTTCCAGCCCACAAAACACCCTTCCTGAGCCTCCACCTGCCCCACCTCCCTCCAACTCATTTCAGTCTTATTTTGCATTTCAGGTGCTTTTTTTTCCCCTTTTTCCTTTCTCTTTTTTTAACTGATTAAGGAGCAAGTCCAAACCACCGCCAGCGCTGCACCGTACTAATTTGGAACTTACTGCGGTGCCGACACTGCATTAAGTATTTCTGTCACCCGTGAGGACACACCATGTCTGTGTAAGAAATTACACCAGCAATTAGAGCTAAAGAGGCATGTAAAATTTAAAGGGGGGAGAAAAAAAAAGTAATGTATTCAGAAATGATAACTGACATTCTTATTAGGATTAATCTAATTTTAGTCGACTCATTTATATCCTGCCTCTGGATAAAAAAAATGAATTTCAATTTGAAAACCTGGATAAAAACTGGATTTTTTTTCTAAAGAAAGTACTTTTAGAAGTCACTCTGTGCATGATGAAGGGGGGTGATAATGTGAGGAAGCTTAACAAAAAGCTATGCCACTATAGAAGGTATTTGTTAAACAGAACGGAAGCAGAGATATTTATCAACCCCAGCAAACTGTTCCAGGGGAACTCCGGGAGCTGCTTGTGGCTGCAGGTTAATGGAGAGAAAACTGGGAATGGCAGATAACAGGGCAGGGCAGGATGATGCTCAGGGCTGGGGCAGGATGCTGGGAGCATGGGAGAGGGGAATGGCAGAGACTGGGGATGAGCCTTGGGTGAGCAACACGGCCCAGGGCAGCCTGGAAAACCCTGTCAGGCACAGACAGGGACGAGGCAAAGCACAGGAGTGACCCAAACACTGGGAGGAAAAAACCCAAAGGTTGAGTTGGTCTAACAGATCCAACAAAGAAAAACCAAGAGGTTTAACACTGGAACTGCAGGGACAGGACAAGGGGCAATGGGCACAAATTGAAGGAGGGAAATTGAGGTTAGATGTGAGGCAGAAGTTTTCCCTGTGAGGGTGGTGAGACACTGTCCCAGGTTACCCAGGGAGGCTGTGGCTGCCCCAACCCTGGCAGTGTTCACAGCCAGGTTGGCTGAGCCTTGAGCAACCTGCTCTGGTGGGAGGTGTCCCTGCCCAGGGCAGGAGTTGGGGCTGGGTGATCTCTGAGCTCCATTCCAACCTCTAAAACTCTCTGATTCTATGAACACCAAGAGGTTTTACATGAAGTCCTTCCCAAGCAGAAGTCTCGTGGCACTGAGGTTTGCAGGGCTCAGGCACAGCTCAGCACTTCACCCACCCTGTGGCACTGCCATACATTGCCTGTCGGGCACAAAAATGTGCTCTGGTCTTGGTATGCTGCTGCTCCATGGAAATGGAGAGTCTGAGTGACACAGGTCCTGGCAGAACTGGATGCAGGAGCATCCCTGCCCCCCATCCCAACCCATCCCCCAGGAAGCCTTTCCCCAGCACACACTTCCTGCTACCTACACCTCTAAGGACGACTAAATAAACCAAAAATCACAGGTCATTCACCAAACCCAGGAGAGGAACCAGCCGCAATGCCTCCTCCAGTCACGCCTGCTGCTCCATGTCCCCACACCCCCCACGGGTTCCATGAGCACCACACACTGTGTGACACTGAGGAGATGTTCAGGCAGGAGCCCCAGGGTAGGAGTCAGGACACCTACCAGGCCTGGGCCCCCTCTTCTCACCACAGCCCCCGGCAGAAGGGAATGCAGCAGGGAATTAAGCACAGAACCAAAGCACCAAATGATTTAAGAACACGTGGAAGGAGTCAAATGCCAAAGAGGGGAAAAAACCCTGTCCTGAGCTGATTATTTTATTTTCTCCTGACAGTTTCAGCCACAATGGCCAATAAATCCTAATTACAGATTTTAAAAATGCTTCCTGCAGACACTTGGACCATCAAGGCAATTCTGGGCTCCCATAACTCCTGGTTTATGATGGTCATACATGTCAGCTCTCCGCAGAGCCCAGCATTTCAATAAAGATGACCATAAACCTAAATTAGAGATTAAAGGACTGACTCAGGAGTTGTCAAGAGGAAGAAACAAGTTTCCTTGCAATTGCTTTGCCATTTTTTTCCCCCCACAAACAGTTTGGCTTTCTGAAGGTTTTATGCCAGCAGTAAATTTGGGGCCTGCTGACAGCTCGGCGTGAGACGGCTGCAGCAGTGAGGTGCAGGGAGGACACGATCCCAGCCAGGGGCTGAGCTGACAGCTCTGGGATGAGAAGTGACAGGTCTGCTCCTGGGCTCCCACCAACCTGCCCGGCCCCCCCAGCCCCCCGACCTGGCAGCCTTCTCTCCAGGGAGCAGCTCTGTCCTCGTTTCTCCTCCTCACGCCTTGGCAGGGCCAGGAGCTGCCACGCACGGCAGCACACGGGAGGGTGATGGGAGACTGGTGACCCCCCCAAGGGCTCCCCGTGGTCAGGCAGGGCCAGCGACCCTGGGGGGCAGGACCAGGAACCCTAGGGGGGAGGACCAAGGACCCCAGTGGGGAGGACCAGGGACCCCAAGGGAGAGGACAAGGGACTCCAAGGGGGAGGATGAGGGACTCCAAGGAGGGAGGACCAGGGACCCCAAAGGGGAGGACAAGGGACCCTAGGGGGGCAGAACCAGGGACTCCGTGGGGGCAAGATCAAGGACCCTAGTGGGGAGGACCAGGAACCCCAAGGAGGAGGACCAGAGACCCTAGGGGGACGACCAGAGCCCCCGAGAATGATGCATGGGGGAGCATCCC
>NW_008652944.1:18378-18844 GCF_000695815.1 Acanthisitta chloris
CACAGCAGTAGCAGTGACAACCGCGGCGGAGACGCTTTTGAAAGACTAAATGCTGCGCGTTTGTTGTGCTGGTGTTTCCTGGATGAACGCGCTGCTTCCTTTTCTTAAGTGCTCTCTTAGGAGAAGGGAAAGGGAAAAATTAAACAGCGGCAGAAAGGAAGGAGGATGACTCACTCTGGGGCCACATCTCCACCGACACGGCAGAGCTGCGAGACGCTGCCAAGGACGAGGGCTGGGATCAGAAACAGGAGCGCGGATCAAACGCACACCCTGCCCGGGGAGGGGGAAGGTGTGCGGGAGCTGCCAGAGGAAGGGAGGAGGGATGGAGCGTCGGGATGAAGCAACCATCTCCCCTCCCTGAGCATCAGCCGCTGCCTTCACCTCCTGAGCAGGGTCTCTGGAGCAGCCCAGCAGAGGAGAAAAGAGCCTTTTTCCGAGGCGATGAGAGCCGAGCCCGGCGCGCCGG
>NW_008652945.1:0-5177 GCF_000695815.1 Acanthisitta chloris
GGCTCAGCCCCTGCCCCGGAGCTGCGCCGCGGGCCGCGGAGACCTTCGCAGATGGGCTCGGAGAGCTGTGACTGCCCAGGGACCCGCGGGTGGTTCGTGCACGGACTCTGCTCTGTGTGCGTCGCTGTTTCGCGTAGTTTCCTAGATCCTGCTGCTACTTCGCAGCCCCTGGTGACTGCTGTGCAGGCTGCTGACCGACTGAGGAAAGCCACCCTCCTGCCTGAACCTGCCGCCGGGCCTGGAGCGAGGACGGGCAGGCGGTCTGCGGTCATAGTGAGCAGCTAGCTGACTCCTCAAATTCAGCTTCTGGCCTGTAGGAACAGGCTCTTGTAGCCGTGCCTAGCTAGCGGTGTGTGGAAACATTACCTTGGTGCATTGTTGTTTCTGATGTTTGTGAACTTAATTCTGACACTCCAGAGAGGAGTGTGGTTCTGGTGCATACAGAAAACTCTGACACAAAAGATATATTAAAATAATACAGGGATGTTGCTGACTCCGGTATGTTACTGCCCTGGCTGCCTGAGTGTCACAGGGATACAGAGAAAAAAGTGATTTGTAGTCAACAGAAATTGCTAGTCAACAGTAGGGACTAGTGTCTGTGCAGAATTCATAGCAAAACATAAATGTCATCTCTTGTATAGATTCAAGTGGAAAGAGTCTCTGTCTTTTTCTGCTTTAGCTCATGAGTGTTAGTATATTCAAGTGTTACATTAAAAGCAGGGTTTGTAAAATTTTTTTGCCATATGTCAGCCATCAGGTGAGCTGTAATTCTTACTAGGACTTCTTCTATACATATATTCTCCCTAATAAGGCACGTGTTGGTCCCTCTGTGTCTTCATTTTTAATCTTTTAATAACAGAACAGTTTTTCTTCTCCAACACATACACTGTTTTCTTAGCTGACCACTACTTTGTTACTCAGTTGCTGGAAAGAAACTTGGTCCAGGTGCTGATCTGCAAGACCTTGGCTTCTTAGCCCATGCACCTGATCAGCTAACTTCTACAGGCTGTGCCATTACGTGTGTTGCTGAGAGCTGATAATTTCTACAGGCCTTTTAGCTTGGCTATCTGTCTGTGGTGCTGCATGAGTTGGAATTGCATTCCCTAGATTTGGTAAAGCCATTTCCACCATGTGCAGTTTCAGTGGTTTTCACTAACATAACTAGAATTGGACTGTGGCTTAGCATTCTGGAGGAGGCAGGGGGAGACTGGTTTTGTTCAGAGGAGTCGTTTGTTTGGGTTGCTCTACTGAATGGTTGTATTGCATAGTTACAGTAAATGCATAGGAAAATTTAGAAAAGAGTGAGCAAGAAAGGATTTCCTGCTGCCTTACATTGATTTTGTTTTTAAATGACAGATGCTTTCTTTACCTGTCGAAAGAATGTGCTTCTGGCGAAGAGCCCGTCCACCCAGATAGAAGGTGTCTTTGCTGCAACAAGAGGAAGATCTGCCCCAGAAGAACAAGAAGCCCTTCTCCAGCAGTGGCTGGAGGAAGGAGCAGGAAATTTGCCAGCCAGTGAGAGTGTTCCATCAGTGGGGAAAATACCAGTTACATTCACTAGTGACTGGTTCGAAGGTTCAGACCTATTGATGACTAGCCTCAGTGACCTGAATGCATCTCCGGAAGTCACCCGGTGCGCTGACCAAGAGCTCTCAGACCTAAACGCTTTGGATTCTTCAGAACTGCAAGATCATGCAGTGGCTGAACTGTCAAAATTACCAGCAGAGGAAACAGTGGCTGTAGCAGGCAGTGGCCCTTGGGCAGCTGTGGTGCCACAGACACATCACCAGGTTGCTGGCTGTGCCGGTATCAATGTAGAAGTGTTGAATGATGACCCAGCTGTGCTGGCCTGGAGTTTAGCACGTGATGCAGAGACAGTGCCACCAGAGCTCCCGGCCCAGCCCGTTCAGGGTGCAGTACCATTTTATCCTGTCCCAGCAGAGGTGCCCTACCATGGTCAGTAATGGCTCTGAACCTAATGTTCAGTTTAGGATTTGCATTTGTAGTGAACGTGATCAGGTTATTGTCTGGGCTTGCTGTTGGTAAGATACTGATTGTCCCTGCAGAATTGACATGATCTGCTAGTGAAAATTATGAAGTGAGTTTTTGCTGAAGGAGGGCTGGTCATAGCTAGTGGTCACTCTGCTGTTAGACTGTCTGGTCTGAATGTCAGTATATCAATATATGTTCACCAGGAACTGTTCCCAAGTGATGGTTTTATAACCTCAAAAGCACTAAAAAGCTGGTTGAGTTCAGTGTGCCTGACTGGTCATGTGTTATGCCATCCCCATCAACAACTATCCAAAGGCATCCAGAAAGAGCACCTGAAAACCACAGTGGGTGAGGGTTTGCTCAGAAACTAGAACACTCTAGCTTAGAGAGTAAGAATCGCTATTTTCTGGGTCCCAGGGGAACTAAATTATCAGCAAGGTATCCAGCATGGCCGTAACTTTGCTTTTTTGCATTATAGAGATTCTATGGAGAGACTGGGAGGATCTTTCTGTCCAGCCCTGTGTGCTAGAGCAGGTCTCGAAAAACACTCCTCTCTTTGAATTTCGAGTCATGTCTTACAACATCCTTGCCCAGGACCTGGTGGAGCAGGGCCTTGATCTCTATGTACACTGTCATCCAGACATTCTGAACTGGAACTACCGCCTTCCAAACCTTTTGCAGGAGATACAGCACTGGGATCCTGATGTGAGTATTACTGAGCCCTTCCTACATCAGTGTCACCAGAACTGGAATTCCTTGTTTGATCTAACTATTAAAAAAAGAGATGGAGGGAAGTCCTAGGAAGATACTACCTGCTTGGGAACTGAACACTGATTCCTCTGAGAGTGTTTGAGGGCTTGTGCATTTTTTTTTTGGGGTGTTTATCTTGCTTTGATTGAATTACTGTAGAAATTAGTCATACTTTAGCAGGGCTTAACTTCTATAAGCAGCAGAAGTAGAGAAAGAAGGACCAGGTTTCTAAGGCAGCACAGGAGGGGAAGCCTGTGTAGAAGAGGACTTCATGAATTTCTCTATTCTTTGAGTCCTCTTTGTGGGATGAAGGATCTTTTGCCTCACCACTGGAAAACTGAATGATAAGCTAATGTGACCTAGAAAGTTACTGCTCTCCCTCTGGAAAGTACAGAACAGAGTTTCAGTGGTGATGTTTCTGGTTGCAGTGCACTTTTCTGCTTTATTCCCCAAAACAAGGTAACTAGCAAATATTAGTGGAGCAAGTGAGGTCTCTGCCTTCCTTCCAGGTTCTGTGTCTCCAGGAGGTACAAGAGAACCATTACTGGGAGCAGCTGGAGCCAACATTCAAGGAGATGGGTATGTCCTGCTTCTGTGTGTCTGTGCATCCAGCCTGTGGGACTGGCCAAGCAGTGCTTTCTGCCTAATGTCTTCAAAGCACTCAGTCTCAAGAGACTTCTTCCTATTTTGTTGGGTGACTGCTGGCCCTACTTCTGAACTATCTGCTTAGACCTTTATCCTTCTTTTGTAATTGATCTCTCTCAGAGTTGATGGTGCAGAGTAACAAAACTGAGAGGGTCCTAGAAGGACAAGGAGAGCAAAAATACCCCCAGTAATTAATGGTGATTATTGGAACAGAATTGGGTATAATGCAGTACCCAAATGTAGTAGGAACCTTTTCTATACAGACTTTCTGAACTCCCAGCTGATGGGGGAGCCTGAGGTAGTGACTGGATAAACCTTTTAATAGGTGATGATTTCCTTTCAGGCTTTGCATGCTTCTATAAACGGAGAACTGGGACGAAGACAGATGGCTGTGCAGTGTGCTATAAGCAGAGCAGGTTCCAACTGATCAGCCTCAGCCCCATAGAATACTTCCGGCCTGGCCTGGACGTCCTCAATCGGGATAATGTGGGCTTGGTGCTGCTGCTACAGCCTGTGCTCCCAGAGGGCCTGGATCCGAAGGCAGTCAGTCCTTTGTGTGTGGCCAACACTCATGTGTTGTTCAATCCCCGTCGAGGAGATATCAAACTGGCCCAGGTGGCCTTGCTCCTAGCAGAGATTGACAAAATGGCAAGAACTACTGAAGGCAGCTACTGTCCTGTCATCTTGTGTGGAGATCTGAACTCTGTACCTGACTCTCCACTCTACAAATTCATCCGGAATGGTGAACTTTCCTACCATGGGATGCCAGCCTGGAAGGTAGTTGCCAGCCAGAACTGGGATTGGATAGGTCTTTATTGCATGCTGCTGGAGAAGTGTGTGGCTGCATTCTACCTCTTGTGAGGAAGTAGTCCAGATATTGAGTTCAGTTATTCAGCTGTCTTCCCAATGTCTCTAGCACTGTGGGAGAAATAAGTGGACAAGTGTGTGCCTGTTGTTTCCACCACTGCTTTTTTAGTTTCTCTTGAGGCAGACCTGTGATAATAGACTACTTAAATTTGGGTCTTCATTTTCCTTTGCTGTGGAATTTTTGTGACTGGAAGAGCAAGGGAGTGCAACCTCACCAAGACTGACTGAAATTTTATGTGGATGTTTGTTCTGAAACCAGTTTGAAATGGGCACCTATGCTAGAGTCTCTTGTGGTTACCTGTTACTGAGTGTCTGCAGTCAAATACCTCATTGGCTTTCAGGCTAAATGGTCACTTCAGTAAGATGCCTGCAAAGTATCTTACCAGGTGACTTCTAGCTAATTGGATCTGTCCCCTGCAGCTGAAGGTTGACTGTACCTGCACCATATTCTGAATAGCTCAGTTCATGCCTTTCTATGAGGTCATTCTTCTGTCTCGCTCTTTGCAAGTGTATGTACGTACATTGTCTGTGGCTTGCAAAAATTCTGCTCTGTGTTGCTGATGGTTCCTCTCCTTTTCTGGCCTCCTTGCAGGTGTCTGGCCAGGAAGACTTTTCCCAACAATTGTATTCACGGAAACTGCTGGCCCCACTGTGGCCGAGCTCACTGGGGGTAACAGACAAGTGCCAATACGTCAACCTCTGCCAGCCAAAGAAACTAGGTGAGCTCCAGTATGCACTGAGAACATGAGTTTGCTGAGGATGGACAGTTTGTGGGCCTTGCTGCCTCTCTGAGTAGCTTGGGCATGTGTTGCATGAAACTGTTGGCAAAGATTATCTTTTTCAATCCATTTCCTTGGTATATGAATTAGATAGAATTTCTCCAGAGTCTGTTGCTGTAGCCCCATTTCTGCCATTTTCTTTCC
>NW_008652945.1:5194-8863 GCF_000695815.1 Acanthisitta chloris
GTTGCAATTGCTCTACATATCTCTTTCATATTCCCAGACTTAGGCTTTAGTGCAGTTGTAAAGCATGTTCAGCAGCCACAGCTTTCATCTGCACGTGTTTGTGGGAGCAGTTTTGGAAAGTGTTTGCACACCACTGTAAAGAAATCATTCCTAAGAGCCCAGTTACAATCATGTCTCTTTTCTACCATCCTTAGAGAGGATTCAGAATAAGAAGGAGCAAAATAGCTTTTGATAAAATCTTGAATGTAGAACTTGTATTCAACACCATCTCCATAATTTGAGTTCTTTTTCCTTCATTTGGTCTCAGGAGAAGCTTCTTAGACTTGGGATGAATGGCCTGTTCTGGGATCGGTATAGGTCAGGCTGGAATATCTTTGCTCCCTTGCAGACTGCCCTGCAAACTGGCCCTGGCCTACTGCCATAGTGAAAGACCCTGATCCCCCTTGACTTGCACACTAACTGATCTGCTTGAAAGTCCCTTGAACTTGTGGTGTCTCAGAGGGGACATTCTTGATTTATGCTGACCATGACTGTTGCATTAGCTAAAGGAATAGTAGCAACTGTGCTCTGTTCTTCTACACTTACATGTTTATTCTCTATTTAGGTTATTGAGTGATTCCCATTCTCATGGTATGAGAGTGCTTGGGTACAAAAGCCTCTCTCAAACAAAAGAGGTCTAAGAGGCTCAAAGGTCTAAAACATATGCAGGTGTTCCCTGTAGATGTGACTTTGCTGCACTTATTTTCTTTTAACTTGTACTTTTCCCTGCAGGGAGACGTGAATACAGCCGTGACTTCCTGCTCCAGTTTCGTTTTTGCGATATTGCCTGTGAACGACCACCAGAGCTGGTCCTTTTGGAAGGAGTGACAGATGCTAAACCAGGTATTAATGGGAGACTTTTCAGCTTGTGAGTCTCCCAATGAATGGAGCATGTCTCACATGAAGACAGACTGAGAGAGTTGGGGCTGTTTAGACTGGAGAAGAGAAAGCTCCATTGAGGCCTCATTGTGGCCTTCCAGTACTAAAGGAGTCTTAAAAAAAAAAAGAGGAAGAGTGACTTTTTTCATAGGCATATAGTGATAGGACAAGGGAAAATGGTCTTGAACTTCTTAAAATTCTTGACTTAGAGG
This sequence comes from Acanthisitta chloris, assembly GCF_000695815.1. Taxonomy (NCBI): domain Eukaryota; kingdom Metazoa; phylum Chordata; class Aves; order Passeriformes; family Acanthisittidae; genus Acanthisitta; species Acanthisitta chloris. The sequence goes on from NW_008652945.1 coordinate 6,325, forward strand.
GTAGTGAAGCACTGGACCAGGTTGCCCAGAGAAGCTGTGGATGCCCCATCGCTGGAAGTGTTCAGGGCCAGGTTGGATGGGGCCCTGGACAACCTGATATAGTGGGTGGCATCTTTGCCCATGGGACGAGGGGATGGATCTAGATGATCTTTAAGGTGCCTTCCAATCCAGGCCATTCTGTAATTCTATGATTCTGTAATTTCAAAGAAAACATGAGGTGGAGGTAATGCCTGGTGAGGAAAGAGGAAGGCAGAAAGGTATATATTTCTTTTTTTCCAGATTTTTGGTGGTGGGGAGAGCAAACCTTGATATTGTAATGTCACAATGGCCACAATATAAATATCTCTGGATGCTGGTACCCAGTAGACACTGCCTCACTTCTGGGCCTTTTGGCATGGCTGGTTCTGCTTTCTCCTTTTCTGTTTTGCCTTTCTAGACACCCTTTGAGTAAGCCGTAGTCTAAGGCAAGTGAACTTTCACTGAGAGCAAAGGGTGAAGTACCTTTAACTTTGATAATATTAAATGCTTTAAGGACATATCCTTAGCAGGACAGAATATGACTTCTCTGTTGTTTGCACTGTTCTGCTCAAAGGATGTTCCTGTTAGTCTTAGAGCTGATGTTTCCTTTGGATATTTTTCTTTAAGATGCCTGTGACTGGAAGCTATCTGCTCTTCTCAGGCAAAAAGATTCATTTGATCTCAGGAGAAGCTTCTCAGACTTGGGATGAGCAACCTGTTCTGGGATCTGTGTAGGTCAGGCCAGAATGTCCTTGCTCCTTTGCAGACCGCCCTGCAGATTGGCCCCTGCCTGCTGCCACTGTGAAGGACCCTGGTCCCCAGCCATTCATCCCAAGGTAATTTGGTGCACCTTCAATGTCCCCACTCTTCAAACTCGGTCTTACTTTCCTGAGCACTGAAAGTCTGGCTGAAGTAAAGACTGAAATAAATGTGAGAGTGGAAGAGTAAGGAAGGCTGTCCGGAATAGCCAGATCCACACAGGGTTGTCCCAGCAGCTGGTGCTGCTCTGTCAGCATTGTGTTGGTGAGGTCGAGAATGAAGGGCATAGACAGGACTGGGTATTGAAGACAAAGGAAGTTCATTGTCTGCTTTGCTTTGGTGTAAGTGGAGTGAATAGTTTGGAAAGACTCTCTTTTATGTGTTCACAAAGTAGAAAGAGTTTGGACAGTTGCATCAGCAAGGGAACATTCAGCTGTCACTGCAGTACCGAAAAGGCATCATTCTCTTTCCTTCCTTGGTAAATGGTGGCTGTTTGTGTGCAGGTGTTCAGGCATTATCCAGCACGGCCTCAACCTGACCTCTGTCTACAGCCACTTCCTGCCACAGAGGGGACGCCCGGAGGTCACAACGATGCCCATGGGGCTTGGAGCTACTGTTGATTACATTTTCTACTCAGCAGAACCTGTGGAGAACAGAGGGGGTGAGTGTGGCAGTGCTGGGCTTACCCTGACTGACCATGGCAGATGGGTAGTGCATTTTGTTAAGCTGGGGTGCATCTACAGGGTGTGTCTTTGAAATGATGTACAAGGTGGAAGCAACATTTGCTCATGTATCATAAGACACTGTTTATCTTTGCTGTTGAAAAAAATGAAGTTGCTTAGGTTCATGTAGAACCTAAGGTGGAACAGAATGGATTCTTTTCTTCTGTAGAAGTATCTTACTTGTGCTCCTGATAACAGACAGTGCTGGGTCCTAAGTTCAAGGTTTGGACTTTTGGTCTGTCTGAGACCACATGCTGGCCTTGGAAGGTGGTGACTCTGGTTGCCTTACAATGGCACCTCCTCTCTGCTACCTGAAACAGGAGTAATGTTGATGAAAGGCTGTATATAAACGCATCCAGGAACTGTCTCTGAGCTGATTTGGGTCACGTCAGGATCAAGTTTGGGGAACAGGTTGGGAATGAAGAGATGAATTCCTCCTTGTGGGAGAATCTGAAGCTATTGCTAGGACACAGTACCACAAAAGGAACTTCTCGTGTAAACAACCACCTCCTGAATTTAGTATATTCTTGCTTTCTGTGCCTGCAAGTACATGAAACCATGAACAGCAGTATTGTAGGATGTTCACTGCTTTCACATCTAGGCTCGAAGGTGCATGCAGTGTTTGTGCAGGCTGTCGGGGAAAGAATAGGAAAGGATTGACAAGTATCCCTCTGAGTGTGTAGAGTTAATTTACAGTACCAGTCTCTGGCTGACATTTCTTTCCATTTTCTTGTCAGGTCGCAGGCTGTACAAGGATGGAGCCCTGAAGCTGCTTGGTCGCCTTTCCCTTCTCTCTGAAGATGTCCTGTTGATGGCAAATGGCTTACCAAATCCTTTCTGTTCATCTGATCACCTCTGCTTGCTAGCTAGTTTTGGCTTGGAGATTTCCAGCCTCAGGGAGAGTTAGTGCTGGTTCCCTTTCCCTAAAGAAAAACTGTTCTGAATACAGCAGTTGAGGCTCTGGATTGCACAACCTGCTTGCAAGAAAACTTCTCCTTGCCATGCCCTAAACATCCCATTCTCCCCTCACACCCTCACTA
>NW_008652945.1:8876-29740 GCF_000695815.1 Acanthisitta chloris
GTTGGAGCAGGTATTGGTATTTTCTGGGTCTCTGCAAACCTGAGCTTTGTTCCCAGTGGGCTTCCAGCTGTATTCAGGCATTGCCCGTCTCTTAAAGGGATCCTTGTTTCACTGCTTCGTGGAGCAGGTGTTTTAGTGCTGCAAGAACCAACGTAACTCCCATGTTTATTTCTCCCTGTGCGGGGTCTTCAAGGAGCTGGAAAAGAGAGGGGATTGGTATTTTCTGGGTCTCTGCAAACCTGAGCTTTGTTCCCAGTGGGCTTCCAGCTGTATTCAGGCATTGCCCGTCTCTTAAAGGGATCCTTGTTTCACTGCTTCGTGGAGCAGGTGTTTTAGTGCTGCAAGAACCAACGTAACTCCCATGTTTATTTCTCCCTGTGCGGGGTCTTCAAGGAGCTGGAAAAGAGAGGGGCAATCATGTTTGCTTCTGGTTAATTAATTGCTACCAAGAAGCATGGGATGTATACACTGATATTCTTTCATACCAAAACAATAGTTCTTTTAATTTCTCAGTGATAGTTTAGGAAGTATGGTCCTTTCAGGACTAGCTGTTGTGTTGCCTTCGAGAGTGTTGGATCTGCTAACTGCTTAGAAATGTGTTTTACTTAATGATGTGTATGTGCTGGCATGTTGATAGAAGGGTTCATTTGGTATAACTTTCTACAAGAAACTACCTGCTGTGACTAATGGACCAGCGAATGGGATTGCCAGGAATGGAGCCAGGGGTTCTACAGAGCCACTCACAGCAGCTCTAGAACTGCAGCAAAAGCGTAGATGCCTTGGGGAAGGCTCCTTCCTTTCTAGCAGTCTTAGAATGGTAGCTTGCTTGGCACTTTTGGGAAAAATTGTTAGGATCCTCTCAGTGAATATCAGGTGGAAATAAATCACCCTGTAAGGCATGACAATTCCGTAAGGCTGTAATTCTGGAGATCCCAAAAGAGAGATGACAATGAAAGGCATGTGAGAGGCATCAGAGCCATCAGATGGAAGAGCTGATACTTGTCACTTGCCCTACTCTTTCTCTGTGCACATCCTATTCCATTCATCCTGCTAGGGGTCAATAGCCAACTTGTAGCATCCACCTATGCCAGACTGAAGTTCATGCTGCTTCCCTCTTCTGGACCCAGCCATGTTTAGGTAGGTAGAACCTGTAGGACTGACTCCTGTCTCTTGATAGGTGGGAGGGGAAGGCTGTGTGACTTGGAGCCAGATTGCCAGTTGCCTGGTCCCAGTGTACCTTTGGCATCCTATTGCTGTGCTTTTGGCAGCAGTGGCTTGCCCAGTACAAAAGCAATAGAATTGTACCTGTTCCTAGAGTAAATTCTTCAGTTCAGCCTGACATACGGTGCTCAGTTTTCCTTGAAAGATGAAACCAGGATGTTCACATATGTTCACAAATGAGGCAGGAAATTTGGTCCCACCTTAGGTTTTAGTGGGAGGGTACAAGGAGACTTGAAATGTTGTTCTTTCTTCCTGGTCTATATTGAGAGACTTTAATGTTTTAAATGTAACTTTATTGAAAAATAAAATATTTATAATATAAGGAAAAAACCACAATTTAACTGCAGCACCTTGTACTTCTGGCAGCTGAAACCTTCAAAGACTGGCTCAACAAAGTTTTGCTGGCTGGGATGTGAAAGAGAAGAAGACAAATTAGCTACACAAGACAGTGGTAATGAGGGCTGAAGAGAGGGAAGAAGTGAGCCTAGCTGTTATCTCCCAGCATATCCCCAAATCCCAGTGGTGGTTTCTTTGGCATCAGGCTTGTCTTGAAAAAAAAGCAAAAAAGGAACCCTTGCCCTTCTCCCAAAGAAAGGAAGAACAGCTGATCTTCTACAGCTCACTTCTGTAAACTGTACACAAACAAGGGCAGAGTGTGGGGATCATGTTCTGTGCCCATATGATTACATAAGGACTGCATATTCCCTTCTGTTTGTCTGGTGATGTGTGGATGGCTTTTGCCACACTGGTTAGGAGTGTCTCTAAATCAACAGCAGTCTTGGGGATGAATAATTTTGCAGCTTTGTTTGCCCTTAGTTTCACAAGTAATGGTTCCAGCATAGCACTGATACATGGAGAGGGATGCAGAGCTGTCGTCTTTCTATGGCTGTGTTTATCCGACAGTTCAGTAATTTCTGCAAGTATTCTGATTTTGTAAGTGGTCGTATTTGTGAAGGAAGGGGAGGAAAGGGAAATGGGTGAACCGAGAGCTTTGTTTTCTGCCAGGCTCAAAAGGAGGTTGCCAGAAGACAGCCTGATTGCAGGTAACTTCCACCTGCTGTTAACATTGTACTAAGAAGCTTGGAAGACACTAAAGATTTGTAAACAACCAACCAAAAGCAAACCTAAAGACACTGCCACATGATGTTGGTACTTACAACTTTAGCTATGTGCTCCCACTGTAATTGCTGGCTAGGTCTGTCAGTGGATGAGAGGGCTGTGGGGGTGTGTGAAAACAGCCTGCCCCACCTATTGAGACCACAATGTGTGCACAGTACACCATTAGATGAACTGGTTGCCCCTGCACTAGCCAAAGCACCATGCCAACCCTGTGATGTAACTGAGGTGTAGGAGCTGTGTTTCAGCATCACAAGTGCTTTTTTCATTTCATTTCAACCAAAGACTTGACTTTCGGGCAACTTGCATGAGGGTACCCCAGGGAGGTTTTAAGGTTCCAGCTGTGTTTTGTTGGAAAGTCTATTGTTGCATAGGTCAAGCTAATGCTTTCTCTCGCCACGCATGAAATAATATGGTATGAACTTGGAATGGTTAAGTTGTTGAACACTAGATATGTGCTGAAAAACTGCAGGACAAGGCCTGCAAGTCCCCTTGTTCTTCTTTCTGAAGGTTATAAAGCGCCCAGAGGGACTTGCAGCTCCCAAAGTCCAGGCTTACACATGCTTCCTTGGGCGACTCATAGGTGAAGTTATTGCAGAAATACAGGACCACTGCTAGTGACTGCATACAGACACAAAGGCAGAGCTGAAGACTTGATTGCTGTGTTTATTTTGACCACTGTCCCTGAAACACTAGTAGAGAGCCCTACAGAGCTGTCCTGTTTCAGGAAAGAAAAAACAACTCTGTTCTAGAGCAATACGGAGTTTTGAAGAGTATGTGTACACACCCTGTTAACAGCCTCCTAACCTTCAGGAACCTGCCGCTGTAGAGGCAAACGCGTATTTGACAAAGTGTCTTTGTAAAAAGCAGCTTAGTTTGCACCACAGCTGCTAGGCTCTATTTAGTTATGCTATTTAGATACCAGTTGGACTTCCTTCATTTTCTCAGAGTTTTAAGTTCATCACTTCAGGAGGTTGCCTGTTATAATTAGTTTTCCCAATTACATGGGATGGGAGGAGTGGTAAACTATATATTTGCTCTAATGTCTTTCCTTTTCTTAACAAATGGAACTTGGCTGCTGCTTGAGGTCTTCTTTCTCCATGCCTTTTGCTTACAAGTTATCTCTCCAGCAGCTGTTTTCCCATGACTGCTGTATCCAGTTATCTTTCTGAGTTACCGATGTTTATTTTTCTCTGCAGCTGTATTTCTCCAGTTAAAAGCTATGGGTGGAATTCTTTAGGGCTAAGTCTTATTATAAACTCAACATTTAAACAGTGTCAAGACATAAGATAGTGGGTTCCCTCACCCCTGAAGAGTTAAGTGGGAGGGGTGGGAGCTCAGAAACCAACACTTAGATGGGAATAACTCTTGTTACATAAAACAAAAATGAGTTTAAGATGTATCAATAGTGCTCTGTATGCCACCTGCTTTGTGAAGCACAGAACTCTGAAATATACTTGACCTTAGTTCACGTTCTCTGAGAAGTCTTTTAGAGGCCCTAAGAACACTTCAGCATCTCAGAGAGAGTCTCTTCTTAAGGGTGGATCAAGGTATATATGCTGCTCCTAATGATGTTTGAGTGGTGCTGGCAAAATCTGCAAAGGAGGGTGTTGCTACAGCGCAGTATCTCCTCCCATTGCCACCACCTCACTAATGAGCATTTATTGGATGCACCATTTAGAAATTTGCAGACATATGCCTGGTTCATCCAAATGCAGGTGAAGCCTTTTGTTGCTTATCTGAAGGGGGAGCACACAAGCCTTAGTGGAATACCATCCCCTTTCAGGAGGCTTCCTGTTGTGCAGGTTAATTGAGTTGCTGGCTGTGACCTGCTCTGTACCAGACTAGCAACCTGGCCTGTAGGGCTTCCCATAGTGCTGTCATGCTGAAAGGCACAAGCTGCACGATCACTGCAGTTGAATGTACTGCATTGTGTTTCAAAGTATGAGACTGACTTTCTGCAGAAAACTCATGTGCTATAATGATAGCCAGGGTGACAGATTTAACAGCTGGCGTCCCTCAAGATCCTTCCTTTTGTCAGCTGTACAAGTTTGGCATTTCCTGTCAAGGCAAGTTGTTCTCCAGCTTCCACTGAAAATGTCATTCTAGTCTTGAAGCTCTTTTTCCTTTTATTTATTTTAAAATTTACTTATTTTCTTTTGGATTTAGACTGTGCATTCTTGTGCTCTAAGGGAACATGAGTGCTATATAGCAGAGCTGGAAAATTTTTCATAATTTTGGTTAGACAAACAGCAGCTTTCAAGGTGCTGAGTTGGCAAATGGGAGAAAGACTAGGCTAGACACTGGCGTGTGCTGCAACAAAAGATGCATTTGTTCCATCCAATCATTCATTTATGTAAGAAAGAAGACTCAGTTTCAAGCCTTAGCAATGTAATTTTGTTTTTTAGTCTCTTCTTTCTGGATGCAAAGTCTTTTATTCTAATTCTTCAGTTATTGGCCACTTTCAGGAGCTGTTCTTGAACTGGGGGTAGATGAATGCAGTAGTTATTCTATTAGCTATTCCTCTTCTCCCTTCCTCCCCTACAATGAAGTTAGAGATATGATGGCACTTACTCTTAGCCAAAATAAAAATGATATCCAGGAAGGCCAACTCAGCTGAGTTAACTGAATTCTGTAATGGCCTGCTATCCACAGCATGTCATATGCCTTTGCCTTTTGTAATCCTGCAGTCTCTGCGTGGCTGGTGCTCCCAGGGCTCAGTCTCGTTCTCTCATGAATTTCTAGATGCTTTTAGACACTTGAGAGCCTTAAGTTTTGCAGTCTTGGGCCTCAGTGTAAAAAGTGACTGGGTTTATTTTTATTTTTAAATTTCTGCTTCGACAAGTTGTTTGTCCTTTCCACAATAAAGGTTTTCTACTTAAGGTCCAAGTAATGTAAGATCTAATTGACTTAAAAACCTAGAACTACAGGAACTATCAGTAGCAGGGGGAAAGCCTGATCTAAGAGGGAACAGAAAGTGTATGGTCACGTTACTGTTTTGCTGTTCTTACTCCACTATCTAGCAATCACCCTGACCTGTACATCTATAGGGGGTATAGGAGTTACCTGATTTTTAGCAAAATCTGTAAGACATGAGACAGAGGGTATTTTCAAGCAAACATTTAGGTTTAGTACTGTGCAATTACTTTCCCTCAAGGCAGAAGCTGTTCATATAATTAACTTGGCTAAAAAGGACCATTGCATGTGCCTTTCTCTTTGGAGTAACAGGTTAGGGAATGCTTATTCCTTTCCTCTACACACTGTAGGCTTGCCTAAATCCTGGCCTTAGTCCCAGCTATTACTCATTTCCCTAGAGAGAAGGGGTATGTTATGGCTGAAAGATGATTGCCTGAATAAAGTTGGATCGCCTTGCTGGGGATCCTTGCACTGAGTCTTGCAGCTGACTGTCCTTTATTAACCCAGCATTTGTCTTGAGAAGTCCTGGTGAGGTCATTAGTTTGGAAGGTCACTAAACACAGACCTTGAGTAGAATTGCTTTTCAGGCCAGGAAGGAAGACTGAATTGTACCATTGAAGAGTTGAGCAGTGCAGGCAGAGGTTTGTATTAACCCCTACAGTATTGTTTGTTACAGTATTGAAATTTCTGTTGCTGCCTGCACTGATTTTTTTCCATCCAGCCTGACTGATGGCAATTCAAGAGGAAAACATGAGTTCTAGCCTCGGTTAAATAGCCACATACATATATCTTTGTCTCTGGCAGCTGCCTCTGTGTACAGATATACTCACCTGTTTAGATGATTAAGGGAGTATAAGTTTTTCCATGTCCACAGTGTTGCAAATACAGGGCATCTTTACATTACCTGCCTGATACCATCACTCAAGGTTGTTCCCTTTGACTTCTCAGCTGACTTACAACAGGAAAGTTTAAATCAGAAAGAAGGACAGTACAGTCACCTTGTTTTCTCTGCACAAGCTGAGAGCAGCACAGAGGGAATTTTATTGTCTAATTATCAAAGGAAGCAGGAAAAGGTATCAACATGAGGGCCATGGGAAGTGCAGTAAGAACTAAAACTAAATTAAAAAAATCTGTGTTGGCTACATAAGAACACAGAACCACACTGATTAATTACAAAAAGACACGTGATACTGTTCTTAAAGAAAGAAACTTTCCATTTCTTAGTTCTGAGCTGTACCAGTGATAAAGATGTAAATGGTCTTGGAGCACCCTGTCAGTGCTAGACTAGAATACTGATGTGCATGGAAGGGGACCACTCTGGTCCCACTAGCACCATCTCAACCCTGTCCTAGAGGGAAACTCTGCTCTGCAGAGATTATGGGGGATTCAGCAGCCTTCTGGGCCTAAGCTGAGTTGCTCTTGAGCAGACAGGGCCAGGGCACCACTGAAGGAGAGTGGTTGTGATACAAATGAACACCTGCTCAGAAAACAGACAAAAATATTAAATTCCCTAAGGAGTTCAGTTTGGCTGTAGAGGGGCCATCTCCACCTTGCTCTGGCAAAGCAAACATCAAGCCCAAACAGCTCTTGCTTTTTAGGTAAAATTGTAAGTCCATAATGCAGGTCTTAATGTTGTCAGGACAACAGTGCAAGGCCACTGGAATATGTGGTGTTATTTCAGCCAGACTTGCACACACAGCATGCATGGGACAGAGGACACCTCCTGCCTATATCCAGTGTCTGATCATCACTTGAAATACTTCACTTAGAAGAAGCAAGTGGCTAAAGCAACCACCAGAAATGGTTAGCCAGAGCCACTGGAGCAAGGTCAAACCAATCCAATCCAGACTCCTGCCTTTGGCATCAGGAGCATTCTTCTTTTCATTATGGTTTCTTAAACTCTGAAATTTTAAGGACAGTCATGTTCAGTCTACACAACACCACATGTGAGCCTGCCTTAAGGGGCAGGCACCTGATTAAGGCTTTCACAAAAAAATCATCACGTTAAGCAGATCTGATAACAGCAATATGGCTACTACATGAACAGAAATTATGTTTCAACCACAGTTCTGGAGTAATTTATTCTGATAGATTCAAACATACTATGTACTGACCCATAGAGTGGCACACAGGTAAAATAGTCAACTAAAAAAATAGTCCAAAAAGCACACTCCACTCCCAGCTAAAACACTTGCTAACATACCTTAAGTTCCTATAGACTCCTTTAGCTTATATGAGAGTTAAAAAAAAGGCTATTGTGTCACAGACTGATGGACACCCAACCCTGCTCTTCAATATACAAAGTTTATATAGAGTGACTGTAGCAGAAAGTTTTGCTCACTAATTCATCTGTCCATTAAAAATTTGTAGTTGGCCTGGTATCAAGGGACTTATCTACATAAAAGTATAAAGAGGAACTCTTCTTGCATTACATTTAAAATAGCTTTGCTAGTAATAGGTCAGCATTTGTTGCAAGTCTTTCAAAGCTCACCTAGACTTTACATACAACACAGGTGGTGTCTATCCATTTCTAGTGTATGGACACAGTTCCCTTCCACAGAGTTCAGGAGGACTCGTACTGCAGAACAGCCATCAGGTGAGACCTACCGAACAGTGACATTTATACCACAGAACTAGATGAGTGATCCTATTAATATTTAACGTTAAATAATTAATAGGACTCCTCAAGATCCATCTTTTTTTGCTCTGCAGGCACTAAGGAATATGTGTTACAGTCTAGTTCCTTATTTTCATTCCTTCTCTGTAGCTCTAAAGGCTGCAGAAGCCAAAAAGACTCACTGATAGCATTTTTTCCCTATGGTTAAAGGCAGACAGACCAGAAGCCAGAGCAAGTGGATGAGGGAGAAGTGGAAGTGCCAAAGTTTGTCTTACACTGTACCCTCAGGTTTCTTACAGCATAAAACTGGATTGCACTAATCCTCCCCATCCTGAGAGGATGCTGTCATTTGTTAGGAAGGAAGCAAAGCTTTGTATTGGAGTGATTCATCTTGTTACAAAGCTAGGGGGAGCAAGAGCAAGAGGGTGGGAATTGGATGGTCCTTTTTCCAGTTTCTTGCACTATCTGCTAAACTGGAGAGACAGAAACAGTAAGGAGCAGGAATTCTGTCACACAGAGAAACATAGTAAAGGCTTGAAATAGTAAGCCTAGTAGAGGGCACTTGTCTGCTCCTGTGTCCATTTTGAGAAGTTATCAACATTAGATACATGCAAAGAATTAAATGCCTCCTAACATACATAATTGTGTAACTAAATTTTGAAAAGGATGTTCTTGTCTGGCTGCAGCTGAGGATTAAGAGACCTTGAACTCTACCTGTCATTCATTTCTTAAACATCCACTTCCTTTGGTTTTCTAAGCTATTGGCCTAAGTTACATCCTGCAGGAAAGCACTTAATTACAAAGTCAAACAAAGCATTTTGTTTTAAGCCATTCTGCCCTGGTGATCTAACACTGTTCTCAAGAAAGCATCATTAACTTGCAGCCAACTCCTCACTTGCCACATCTGTTTTGAAGTCTTCCTCCCCCCAACACATTTCCTCTCCATCTAAAAAGGCTCAAGTCTGTCCAGCTATTGAATGTTCTCCGTATGAAGCTGCTAATTATTCTCAAGAGCTTTCCATTAACTCTGAATTAACTAACCAATCAACTAACCAAAGTCATGCTGAGGATGCATCCTAGTCATCTTTTTAATTTTTTTTTAAATCCTGGATTTCATCCACTTTAATAAAACCTGACATTCAGTTTCCCTTGCTGAATGTTGCTTGTATTCAACATATGATTCACAGTGGCACCTGAACTTTTAGTCTACTGCATAGCAAACACTCTGCAAAGGCAGTTTGTGACTTTCAAGTGACCCAAATTATTTACAGGTAACTGTGGTACCTTTACAGCTAACTTAACTATTAGCATCCAGACACTAAATGTGTTACTTTACAGCCACACAAAAATGACCAGAGGACACATTCAGATGTGTGCTTGGCTTGCTACTGCTGTTAATTTCAATTGTTGCATGTAGCTGGAGTGTAAGGAAGGGGACAGGTGATGAAGTGTACCATGGAAACTGACATCCTCTTCTGGATTAACCTTATCTTTGCTCAACAGCAAGTTCTGCCACCTTCTTATGGATTGTTCTCCTGGTTGTGCAGCATAGCAGAAAAGTACAGACTACAAAGAGAGCTTGAAAGGACAGACTGCTGTGGTATGGATATGCCTTGCAAGTTACATCACAGTTCAGGATGTACAACTAGGAACCTGTAAGGCCTCAGTTAAATCGCCTGTGGGCGGTGCTTCGAGGATTAACACTGCTTTAACTCGACAGGAGCTGATTTGTTTGGGGTTAAGAACCCATCCTCTGCCACCAAAATAGCTCTGCTTATTATCAGGATGTGGCACAGCAATACTGCAACAAAAACCTCCACTGATAGAGCTAAATTTCATCTTGTTTCTAACAAGTTCACAGAATAGAATAAGCCTGGTTCTAACAAAATTAAAGATGTGATATTTCCGAAAGTTTAGCTCCTTGTCAGTGGTGTGATAAAACAAGACTGTTTCTCCCAAGGATACTCCCACTCCCAAGCTCAATTTTTACATCCCTGAGATCCATGCATCCAAATCACTTCAAGACCATGCTGTTCTGACTTCTGGAAACCTCACTGTTCCCAGGCCCCAGGGCTCAAAGAGCGGTCTGACAACACTCCAGATTTCTGACAAGCGTTACACTGGTTAATCAGTAGTGCAATATTCCCCCAAAAGAAGTGTAGGAAGAGTCAAGGCTGTTAAGGCAGAAAGGCCCAACCCAGCCCTTCAGGGAAGGTTAGCATAAGCGGTGCTGTTACATGCTGCAGCTATCCAAAGAGGCAGAACACAAGCAGAGCTCTGGCACTGGGGTAGGGAACTGCTTTCACGAGGCTCCTGGCTGAGCTGTCAGGAAAGCAGGTATAATCTCCTCGAGCAAGGCTTCTCACCAACAGGTGTGTGTAACTCTAGCACTAACACTACAGTGAGGAAGAAGTAAGACCCTTGTGGAAAGGAAAAATGGTTGCAAAACCTGTTCACATCATCAAATCCTTCGTTAAGTATTTACTCCTGAAACTCATACCTCAGTGACTGACATGCCTTCCACAAGCTTTCACAGCAGCAGCCACGAGAAGTTAACAGCGAGAAGGCTGATGAAGAGATGACTCTAACTTCAGGCTCCTCACCAGCCCCTGCCTGCCCCATCTGCATTGCTGGGACAACTGAAGTGTCTGTGCCTGTTTTCATATGGCAATGGCATAGGCATATCCTGACCCAGTGAACCACAAAAGGACTTACAGCAACTGTTCACCAGCATCGCAGTGAGTAAAGAAGTTCATCATCCCACTGTCTACCCCCTCAGAGACAATGAAATGTTTTGAAATAGGCAGGACTAAACATACAAGATGTGGTTTTTTCGGGATAAGAGGACTTTGTATGATCAATAAATCAGGCTTAGCAAATTCAGACCGGTCTCTCACACGAGCAATGCTAAACAAAATGTTCATAGCGACAAAACCAGGAGTTTTTGCACAAGATTCGGGGGCCATCCCATTCCAGCATCGCTTCTCCTTCAGCCCTGCAGGCCTTGCATGGGTTGAAGACTTCTATGCAGACAGGGAAGAAATACTGTTGACGAAATGCTTCATCTACTTGCTGTCAATGCAAAAAAATTGATAGCAAGTCCACTGACCCCACTCACTTCATATTCTTCCTGAGCAAACTCCCATCAATGTACAGATTTTTTTTCTTTTTTCTTTTTTTTTTTTTAAAAAATACTTAGTGAATTAAGATGGACACCTCTCCCAGAAACAGGCAGGCAAATCCTCTGGGACCCATGGGATCCAGCTCTGGGACTGGCCCACTAATAAGTACCTGGGAAAATCAGCACTCTCTTTTGCTCCCACTCCCTCATCCCCTTTGTCAGAATCACTGCAGGGGGATCCAGGTCCCAGCTGTGGCCAGCAAGAAGTCCAAGGAGCTAGACACACACAAGGCACAGCTCTCTTCACACGCGGATCTGGTACCCATTGAGGTCTGGCATGGCTTTGGAATCAGCAGGCTTCTTCTCACCAGATGGCCTATGAGGAAAGAGGGTAACAACTCTTCAGAAACAGTTTTTTCAGTCAGGAGGTGCTGCACACAGAGGTGGCAGCACAGGAAAAAATACAGGAAAGCATCAGACTGATCCTGCACTATTGAGGGCAGGACTGTTCTGCAACCTCTAGTAACTCTCCCAACTATCTCAACAGAAGAGAATGCAAATTAGGAAGAGTAGGAAGTCCACTCAGGAGCCTCAGATTAGTTTCAGGAAAACAATCTTACTGACAGCAGTGTAATTTTTGGAATCTCTTTGAGGAATGGGTCTGTGAGACCAGAGCTCAGAGCCCTGTGTAAGGTTAAATGTCAGCTACTGAGATCACTGTCTGAGCTGCCTTCCTCCTCCCTGCCAAAACAAAAAAAAAACCAAACCAGCTGTCCCCTCAATTCCCTAGGCAACGATAAACTCACAAAGGCACAGACCAGGGAAGAATGCTACTGCAGGTCAGAGAAGCATCCACTGCTCTAAAGAAACCCAGTAGGACATCAGAAGGATCCAAAACCATACAGCAAGGTGGCGTCTGTGAGTAAAAGAGAGATGCAGATAGGTCTCCTGCCCAGCAGCCCCACTTACCGTCGGTCCCCACGGCTGTTGCGTCGATGGGGGCTGGCCTGACCTCTTTGTGGAGAGGAGACATCTTTCTTTCTGTCCTTGGTGGGAGATGGTGGTCCAGTTCCTTTCCCGATCTGCCAGAAAGATCAAAGTAAGAACATGAGCAGCAAACCAATACGAGCTGTAACACAAACCACACAGACTAACAATGACTTATGATATGGGAATAAAAGACAAAAAGGCAAGAGAAGTTCATAAAAAATGCAAAAGCCAGAAAAACAAGCTACAGTGTCAGCTATGGCTCCAAGGCCTGCACACAGTCTGAGATGATCGTAACTGCAGCACTGCACGAGCATCCATTGGGGACCAGCCTGTACAGACAGGCAAAGAGGCCCCAGCCTCCAATTCACCCTCTACTCATCACCTACTCTATATCACCACCTAGAAGAGCCTCCTGTCACTTCGTTTCCCCCAGAACACCAGCAGCCAGGCAAAATAAGAGAATGCAGCAGTGAACTAATCCATCCTCGTTGCTTACCTTCAGTCTCATGTCACGGGCATGTCTCTCAAGCTCTTTGCGAAAGTCTTCCCGGGTTAGCTTGTCTAGATCCAGGATGGAGTGCTTCCATTCGATCTGCTCCACACTGTGTGGGTCATGGGACACACAGTGGCCCAGCTTCACCTTTTTGAGCGTGTGCCAGCAGCGGCGATATGCCTCCTCGAAGTCAAAGATGAGTTCGCTCAGTGTGCGGAAGACAGGTGCTTTGTACATGAGCTCCTCACGTCGGCTGATGCCCAGTGCCCCATAGCGGCCTC
This sequence comes from Acanthisitta chloris, assembly GCF_000695815.1. Taxonomy (NCBI): domain Eukaryota; kingdom Metazoa; phylum Chordata; class Aves; order Passeriformes; family Acanthisittidae; genus Acanthisitta; species Acanthisitta chloris. The sequence continues at coordinate 21,632 of NW_008652945.1, forward strand.
CGAAGTTCACCCCCAGCACGATGTGTCGGAAGTAGTTCCCTGAGAAGTGGCTTTTGAAGCTGATGGGGAAACGGTCCAGTGTGGTCATGTTGTTGGTGAGGTAACTGACAGCAGCCACTATTCAGGAAACAACCGCTGATACCAGTTTCTTGACAAGATACTTCCTCCCTGTTCCAGACCCTCTCAGCCTGCTCAGCACTCACCATTGATACAGGCATCACACGGGCAGGATTTTTTCTCCAGATCAAGAGTCCAGCACATTGCAGGCTGCCCTACTTTCATCTGCATTATGGGGAAAACAGACTTGGCCTCTCCAAGGAGACAGTCAACAAAGGGAAGCTAATTTTGAGGCAGTTTTGTGATGCAGAAATTGCAATGCTAACACCTCAAGTGTACTGTATTCCATAGCTCCCAAACTGTTAATGCTGTAGCATTATTCTTCAGTTTGTTTTAATCTGTTTCACTAGCTGCTATTTCACATGCAAACCAAGGAGCCTTCAGGACCAAAAACTCATCAGACTACCCTTCTGAACCATTCACTCACCATCTCTGCCCCTCCTGGCAGCTTTACCAATGTGCATGAAGAAAACTATAGCCTGAGTGACACAAAATTAACCCGGACAATAGCTAGGAATGATGTGCACTTAAAGATGACACATGTCTAGATTTAATAAAGGTATTGTCTAAGCTAACAAGTGACGTACACCATAATTAGAAGTTGAGGAGGATCCCTAACTTCTTTTAATGTAGAACATATGCAGGCAGTAAGGGAACAATGGTATCCACAAAGAATTTCCTGACGTAACTCTAGCTAATGTTTGTGTCTCTCTTTAGATTTTCCTTTATCCTTTACTGTCTTGTAGAATTGACCGGAGCAGCACCACCCTTTTTGGTGGAACAACTCCAAAGAACTAGTTCTGATATTTCAGAGAATTGCAAAGATTTGGATTTTATTGGTGGGGTTTTGTGGGAGAACTGGGGAGGGGAAAAGAAGGAGTGTGGGGCTTGGTGACACTACTATCATCAGCCTCAAAGCATCGTAAGAGAGCAGAGGCGAAAATACAAGGATAGGCAGACATGCACAACTGCAAGAGGAAAGGATACATTCCCAGGATCACAGCTTCCAGGCATTTTATTGGCAGGGCCTCTTTGGTCATTTCTTTGGCTAGGTCCATCAGCCTGCAGAGTAGGACAAGGGAAAGACGAGGACGGTTAGAGGGCTTGTGCTATGCAAGTATGGCCAGTTCAGCCCTCTTGCACTCTCTATATATGATAGGTTTCCAGGAGAGAGGGTGGTCCACGGAGGACAGGGAACACAACAAGATATCTTCATTGGGAAGATAGTAAATCCAAACCAGTTCTCTGCCACACACTGTTGTTGCTTACAAGGCACTCCCTTCAGTGAGTTACAGCAAAGCTGCCTACTAGACAAACCCCTGTTGTCAGAGAGACCACACCACTTGGCTCAGTGAGTTCTGGATGGACACCAATGTGACCACAAGTAAAACCCTCAAAGGACCAAGAGCCAGCAGTGTTTGCCTCATGAGGCTCAAGGACAGCGAAGCCTTTTTCTCTGGCATCAACATGAGTCTCCATCCAATGAGTACCATGGAGGAGACATTGCACTGACTACAAAATAAGGCATTTGGAGTCATGTAGGTTTATGGCCTAGACCAATAGTAAGAAGCCAGTCTTTGGAGACTCTCTGTTCAAGAGAGTAAATGAACATCAGGTGCTTGATCTCAGGAACTTATGGGGCACAGTTCTTCCCCAAATCTGCAGTAAGGAGAGTCCCCCTTCTCATTCAAAGTATGACACCAGAAGCTTAGTGAGCCTAGATTCTGCAAAGGCACTCACAGGAGCGATGAAATTAGACCTGTAAAGATACTTGGCTTTTACAAAACTTGTTTAGAGCAGGATCTGATTTCAGAATCCCTCAGAATTTCATATAGTTACGTTCCAATTAGAAGCAGGCAGAATCTGCATATCTTTGCAATATGTTTTTGTTATTTTACTGGATTTACTGATTCATGACAATAAAACCCTACTCTTGTTCTTGAGAAAGACCAGACACAGCTCTGCCCAGATGTACTCCAGGCAACAGACAGTTACCTAAAGTAGGATGGAGGGGCAGTACTGAAAACCCTGAGTGCCACTAGACCTTGGGCAAGGGATGGAAGCAAAAGCAGTGGTTATAGCCAGGCCCCAACAACAAAGAAAGGATTAAATGCTGTACAGGCTGCCAGCACTTACCCAGTCAGAGGTCTGCTCTTCTTAATCTCAAAGAATTGTGTCCCAGTGTGATTGTACCTGGAGGCAAGAAGTTAAGGACTTGGCAGCTTTGAAAGTACTTTGAAGAAAACCTGTCTGAAGAAGTTTCATGTTATTTACTATTCTCACAGCAAAGTCATGATCCCACAAATATAACAGCAACGCAAGAAAATCCCCACCTCCTCCTCCCATTTCTAGTCCCTCCTTACTTCCACTGTTTCCTTCTTGTCAATTCTTCTCTTTCTCATACCAACACACAGGTTTCCACTCTATTTCCCAAAGGTCCATGCTGACAGCACACGCTCTGCTCAGCTTTCCAGTTACCACAGCAGAATAAGGTTTGATAAATCTCTTCCTGCTCTGATCTGCACAGAACACATGGAGCAACAAAACATTCATGGTACCTTACTCTAAGATAGACTGGGACCCAGTCTAGAGCACAACCACCCTGTATGGGTGAGAGGTGCCAAAAGGTCTGCCTTCTTATCTTCATTCAGGGATAAAGCCAGAGCTAGATCTGTATCTCGTCAGTGAGATTAGGCTGAGTTTGCACGGCATATACCTGCTCTCCAGCACAACAGGGATGGAGAAATCTCATTCCCAGAATACAGTCATACAGGCAGCTCTGCATATAAAGGGGCACAATATCACAGATGCACAAAAGGAGGGTGGCTGAGTGTTGTTTAGACAGCTACAGAGAAGAGCAGGATGACCTGAGGGTTTTCTCATCACTGCAGCTCACCCATGCCTTAACAGTGAGGTGATGCAGTTTGCAGTCCGAGACCTTGCTGCCAGGATCTCAGACAGGTGTGTTTATAACAAAATGCCACTGTAAAGCCGCTGACCTAGAAAGGTGGTTAGTGGGGAAAGGCCCTTGATGACATGCCCCTGTGTTACATGGAGTGAACAGAATCAGAAGGTAACTTGGGTAGAAAAGAAACAGAGCAGCAAAACAAAACATTGTTTCAAGTCCAGCTTCCTGTTTTCAGAGAGCAAGTTTCAGTTCTCCTCCAGCTACAACAGAAGGGAGTTTTTTTGTTCTTCACAGGGAAAGAAAGTCCCCTTGCTCCTGTTTCCTGGGTTATCACACCAGTGACTAAGGTAACAGCAAGGATACTGAAGCTCCCTGATGTAGCGCTGTACAGCCTCCAGGCGCTCAGGGATAGGGGTGGATGGCTGGAATGCAGGCACACTTGGTATGGGAATCTGAAATGAGGAGCAGAACATAAATCACTGATTCCAAACCTTTCTAGAGTCTTGCTGAACTCACTGGCATATAGCTATAGGGAGCATGTTCCTCTGAAACCAGACCTTTTTTGCTGCCCACAGTGACCACACCAGAAACATTCCTCCATTTCCACACTGGTAACTGGGAAGGGATTCAGAATGAAGTATCACTACAGAGCTGCAAGAAAAATTATGTGAAAAGGTCCTGCACTTAAGCAATGTTACATTGAAAGAATTAGATAAAATTAACTGACAAGGCAAGATGCAAGACAGGAAAGCTATCACCTGAGTGAGCTTGGCCTCATTTGAGCATTGAAACTGAAAGGCATGAAAAAAAATAATGAGAGAAAAAGGCAAAAATGGAGAATGAGTTTCCCCCAAAACCACCAGAGGGTGAAACAGTCCTGAAAACAAGTCCCTCACTGCCTCTTGGCATCTCAGGTGAGTTGGCACTGACTAGGACACAAGCTTGACAGCATGGTTCCCTGCCCTGCAGTGCCCGGTGTTTCGAATTCGTGGTCAGAGAATGACTTCTGGAAGTTCACCGTTCAGACTGCTGTCCCATTCTGAGTGCTTAGCCTTATGTGTCCAAGCAGATTTTCTTCACCATTTGCTTCACAGGGGATAACTGCAGCCTTGTCAGCAGCTGAGAAAATGTGTCTAAGGATAGAGAAGGGTCCTGTCCACATATAAAGGAGAAGACACAAATTTGGGATGACTGACAGCCCAATAGTTTGTCTCTGAACGACAGTTTATGCCTTGCATGCACCTTTCTGATACCAGACTGCAGCTAGTTTGGTTTTTAACATCGCAGTTCCTCCTCAGACTTCCCCCAGAGCTGGGCTATCCACAGCTAAGAAGGAGTGAGTCAGAGCCAGTTCTTCCCTTGAGCCTTCCACTCTGCTGTGCACAACTGCCTCTGCTAGACATGGTTTTGTAGCCAGTGGCACTGCTTAGTGCACTCTCCATATGCATTCCTGTGGCCACTCACTTCCATATACCTCCTTCTTCTTGCCTGGGGTTGGCACAACTGACCAGGTCAGGCACCTGAAGCAGCTGAAAGCTGAGTCAGCAAGCATGGGTAGTTTTCAGTCAGATCAGTTCCCTGTCCTGGCTTGTCACATGGCTGCTCTCTGCTTGTGCCCCTCCACAGCACGGGACCGAAGGCCGCTTAACCTTGAGAGATGAGCTGTTGCACCCTCCTGTATCAAGTGGAGACACTGGTTGGCTCACTTGCAGAAGGCAGCACAGGAATGGCAGAAGCAGATGTGAAACTGGGTTTGTTCAGCTGCAGCAGGAGCAGGGAAGGCTCCAGAGAGCAGCACAGGAATGGAGCCATCTCTGGAACTGGCACGAGCTGAGTCAGTTTGGATGCTGTGAGCTGACATACTGAGTCATAGGAAATAATTTCCAGGCAGAAACAATGAAAGAGGTAACAACCAGGACAGGCTGACTATTTAACTTTATTTCATTTCTTCAGTGTGGAGACTTTCATGCTTTTGAGTAGAGACAGACAGATTAAGTGCATGTTGACAGCATAGACTAATCATTCCAGGTGACACTAATTCTCAATTCTAAAGACTCCTTCCTTTCCTAGTACAGACCCCCAGATCCCCTTTTCCTCAAACGACTGTGCAACACTGAGACAGCATAATGGCAACCAGTTCAGGAGGGGACTAGTTAATGCAGAAGAGCCTCCTGCACCTCAAGTAATTAAACTGATGAAAGTACGCTATGCTCTCTCTCTCTCTCAGATCTGGGCCTGCAGCCCAGACTGGGCTACAGTTTCTTTTGCATCAGGTCTATAGCATTTTAATGGGGCAACAGAAGCAGGAGGAGAGGAATAAGGTCTCCATCCCTCAATCCCATACTGACAGGATGAGAGACACTTACACTTTTTTCTTACCCAGCATCATCCACTCCACATCTCAGAAGGGCTATAAATATTTGGCAGTTTTCAGAATCCTTCAGAAAGCAGAGAGGAATTTATTTTAACAGAAAAGATAGGAAATCAGATCTATTTTGATTTCTCTTTAGTTATTCTGAAAGCTGGAGAGAGAGCTAGGAAGAGAGCCCAGATTTCCCAGAGTATATAACCTCTGCCAGACTTAGCAGACTGAATGAATGAACACATCCTTGGCCCCTCATCGCTTGTGTGGGGGGGTTGTGTGACCCCACTCTTAGCTTCATGCACCCTGGCAGGATGGCTATGTGCATGGGATTGGGACTCTGCTTTTACAAAGAGAATCTCAAGAACAGAAATTTTATGTACTAAGTGGGCCATGCAGTACATGAGAAAAGGCAAACGGAGCGAGGCACAAAGCTCCACCCTTAGTGGTATCACAGAGGCTTTTTCGACCAGCCTAGTTCAGCAACAGGGTTTTTTTTATGGTACTTATATGTATTCAAGCACCTCCCTACTCTTCCTTCTGCAAACAAAATGGGAGCAATACCAATCTTAATTGATGGCCTGACAAAATTGTCCATCTCTGTATGAATCCATTACATGCAACTCTTCCTGGCTTTGTCTTCATAACCACCTCATTTAAAATCCATCACTTCATAATGGCCATTTGATGGTTTCAGCAGCTCCAAGCAAAGCAATACCCTACACTGTTGCTAGAAACAAGATGATCTACAGAACTGTGGCACTCTCAAGCCTAGCATGCATGACCAATTAACTATGTCCTGCCGCAGTGGCATGGCTCACCTTGATGCCCACTTACCCCAAGTTTACTGGAAGGAAATGGAAACTAGAGGATACCTCTGAGCTCTTGCACCCCAATGAAAGATACAGCCCCTGAAGCTAATGTGTGAACATATTTATAAAGTCTGATCTCAGCCTCCTGAAGTCATCACTTTACAGTATTGTGGTTTATATACAACACTTTTGCGAGTTATTTCCCCCAACACCCAATGCTGGCTACGACGCAAGGCCAAAATTTCGGAGTAGGTGAATCACTGTCCCATTCCCAACACCTAAAGAGGACTATTTACCCATGGGGAGTACCTGGCTTTTCAAAGGAGCTAGCCTCACAGACTACGCTCATTGACCTAATTCTTATCTGTTGCACCAGCCATTCAAAGAAACTTGATGGCATGGAGACAGGCGGTGATAAGCAGCCCTCAAAGATAAAAATACATCCCTAGAGTCTAGAAGGAGCTTGGAAAACAGAGCTCATTGGTCCTTGTTGTCTCCTGCATCTCAGTATCCTCTTAGCTTTATGCCTGGTGAGCTTGGGAATGAGATCTCAGATGGTGGCGCATGGAACAGTTTATAGATCTGTTTCACAGGGGTGTTAGCGGATGCAAAACCCCCCAAAAATCCCAAAACATAACAGCCCAATTTCAACTGTTATTGCAAGAGCTCAGGCCACCCGTGTCCCCTAGCTGTAAGCCTTTGGCACTAATACTATAAAGTGACAACAGTGGAAGTTATTAATTTAAGACCAAAACCAGAGACTTAACACTGTATTTCCCTCACCTCATGTACTGGACTCTTGTTTGTTAACTTCCTTCTTCCACTTCCCTGGCCTCTCCTGGTCCAAATCAGCCCTTATGGCTAGGAAATTAATTTGTGTGTGTTCTGACTGATCGAAAATGCATTTTCAGCCTTCACCTAGGCTGAGGACAAAGTCAGAGGAAAGGAAGGAAATCTGTAAAGGAAGGAAAAATCTAATGGGGTTAGAAAAGGGACTGTAATCAGGACTTCGGATTTGTTCTGGTTGCTGCCACAGATGCCTATAACTGCACAAAGGCTGTTGCATCACATGCTTTTCCAGAGTTTCTCATGGAAAGCAAGCAGTATGGACTGCCTGTGAACTATATAATAGCATCTTCTTCCATACTTCAGATTACCTCCCCAAGGAGATGTCCTTGCCAAAGAATCCTGAGCCGAAAAGCTTCATCTTTTTGTATCTGAATTTCCTCTGTTAGCATGATGGGAATACTCTCATAACCTGTCAGGGGAGTGACATACCAAATGTTCGCAGTGTCTTTTGTTCACAGGATGCCAGTGAAAGGGGGAGATTTTTCTCCCGCTGAGGTGCAACACAGATAGCAACAATCACAAGAATTCACATGCAAATCTTTCAGTATGGCACAAGGTTAAGTGAAATGGTCAGCGGTTCCTCCTTTGGCACAGTTCTCTGCAGCAAGGCCAGGAACGTGCTTGGAAATCACATCTGATCCTACACCAGAAGTAAGCTCCGCAAGTCTTCGTTAACTCCTCTTAAACTCTTGGCATCGAGAGCCTCTTTTTTGACAGACACCGTTCTGTTTAAGAATGCTTCGTGGTGCGGGAGACTGTAGCCAAACCAAATTTCTTCAGGTTCAAAGCCTCATCTCTGCCTGTCTCAGCTACCCTCCCCCAAGTATTTGGGCTCTTCTAAATTTAACTCTCCTCATCTTTTCATCATTTATCCACTCTTCCTCTTTAGGCATTGCCCATCTGCCCCCCAGGCTGCCTGCACATGAGCCACCCGAAGTCTGTTTTGCAGCAAGGCCGCGGAAGACGGGGATGCTGCTGGGGCACCAGGCAAGGCAGAGCCCCGCAGACAGCCTCCCGCACCCCGAGTCGGAGCGTGGCTTTGCCTCCCGCAGCAGCATCCC
>NW_008652946.1:0-3105 GCF_000695815.1 Acanthisitta chloris
ATATATATATATATACACACATATCATATGACACATTTTATATATATATATGAAGCCAGTCAGAGAATAGAATCATAGAATCAATTTTATTGGAAAGGACCTTTAAGATCGACTCCAGACACTAACCTAACACTTTCAAGTCGACCATTAAACCATGTCCTTAATTGTCACATTTTTTTCTGTACCTCCAGGGATGGTGACTCAATCACTTCTGTTAAATAAAACTAAAATTTACATCAGCACATTTGTGACAAGATTAGATGCTGAGCTCAAATTTAGAAAACATATAGTAGCTAATGAAGGAACTTAAGCTCAGCTAATATAATATGTTGATGAATTACTTACTAAATCAGATGAATGCTTCTCCAATACCTTTATCACTTTAGATATACTGGCATTCCATAAAAATTAATCTGAATTGATTACAAGGATTCTGAATTTTTCCTGTGTGATATGTCATGACTTCTAAGGCCTCTTTACGGTTCCCCTCATTTTTCACTTATGAAACTTATTCAATGTCCTGTAGACTTCAATCATAAATTTTTCTAAGGTCACACAGTTGTTTTAGACTTTTTAGCACAAAACCAGTTCTAATGCAGTAGATTAACATAAAATCTTTTGTTAGGAGGAGACAAATCTCTGAAGTAAGACAGAGATCAATAAAAAGATATTAAAAACTAATCTTAACTTCATATTTTCATTTTAAAGAATATGGTTAGTCAGGGAACCTCTCTCTTGATTCAGCCTCTTCTGTGTTAGGCCACAGCTTAACTGGCACACCTTCTTGCTTTCCCCACATGGGATCTTGCATTTTGCAATTACACAATTAACAATTGTGATGCATGTAAACCAACCTACTATACAATCTGTTACAGAGAAAGAAGCTTTTAATACTGATCAACATCCCTTCTCACTGACTTAAATATTTCAAGCACAGGCCACAGATAGATATGGAAGCAACCTGTGCCACATGGATCCAAACTTCCTTAACATTGAGGGCATTTGGATGTCACACCTTCAAAGATCTATGCAGCCAACTACTTCCCAGGTCTAAGGCTGAGTCTGTTCTCTGTTGCAGAGATTTTACATCCTTTTAACTCCATCAATTTCCATGCTGACACAAAAACTGCAATGAATCCCCTGAGCAAAAAAAGAACTGGCCATAATTTGAGAATAGAAATCATTATTCATTACTCAAGGACGCTATTACAATCAGCAGTCCATATTTCTCTTTCATTCTTCCTAAACAGTTTAATGAGCAGCTAGAGTCAATTTGTGTCATATAAAAATGAGAGCAGTAGAGAACTGTAATACTGAAAAGATTTCTATTTAGTTATTTTATTGAAGGTGACTCTCACATCTGTTGGTAGTTTCCTATGCCTCAGGTACAGTAACTAAGGGTAGAACATGAGGCAGAGACTAATCAAGGTTTGTTCCAGGTTAGATCAACCCTTGTAAGATCTGCTGAGGGAAGCACTCTGAAGAGTTTGTCTCTGTATAAAACCACATTTTATATGGAAAATAATGGCTACGCAGAGGGCTGAGTACTAGCTATCCTGAAGTCTGCTGAAACACGAAGCTAGATATTCAGGTAATAATAACGTATGTTACCTAGAAGTCAGGAGCAGCAAATATGGCAGCACTTGGAGAGGTATATGGCTTGTGACATCCCCAAAGAAAACTGATATTTTCATTTGTGGGTACCATTTCCACTGGAATTGTAAAGTTATTTATGCCATATGTTTCCAGATTACATGATATTTACAACTCAGATTTTAAATAACCCATAATAAAATGTCAAAATACTGCAGGAGTACTGCAATCAAAATTAGAGTGAGAGTGAGAGGGGAAGATAAATGTTTGATCTTAACTATTTTTTGCATTTGAAATAGTAACATAAAATGCATATATTTGAAGAAAATGCAGTGTTGAAGTACTGTATTACAGTGGGTGAAGTGATCAGAAACTGAGTTCTAGCTATGAATGCTGAAAGTTAATTAGCCTGAATCAAGCAACATTTGTTCAACTTTTTCAAAGGTGGTTATTCATCACCTAAGGCCAGCTAAACCTAGGTGTGTTTGTGTGTAGATAAAAATTTTGTCAGTAACATTGATTACATATGACCAAATAGACCTCAGGTGAACCTCTGGCCTCACTCATGTTTCATATATAAATGGGGTTGTTGCCGAATATCATTACTTGCTCATGCAACTCCTGCTACACTTTATAAATAGATTTAAACAAAATTATTGAATTAGTTTAAGACTTCACATGCAGACCTTTATTAAGGCTTTACAGCTTACAAATATAAAGTAATTCTACTAGGTAATACATACTGCAAATCATAGTATTTTTTCCTCCTTCATTTATTTGCATGACATGTCTATTTCAAGTCACTACATCTCATGATAATTAAAATAAATTGAAAATTTGGGTTAGTATAAAAGGATTGTATCTGCAATAATAATTTTTTTCAGATACAAAACATCTACTCCATTATCTGCTCTTTTAAAACTATGCATCTCTCTTAGTTCCCTTCAGAACTGAGGTTCAAGGAACCAGGAAGATTAGGTAACTACAATTAGGCTGGTCAGTCTATTGGACTGGCCAGTTATGCACTGGAGTTAACAGTCCAGAGTTGTGTTTTTAGCAAATACTTTTCTTCTGACCATCTTAGCAAAGTATTTGGAACACAATTCTTTGGATAATCTATATAAAATGCATATATTTTCTAAAGCTAGAAGCAAAACAATCTGTTAAGTAATATAAACTGGTTGAGTTAGCATGATATACAGTCGCTGCCTGCTTTTAATGCTTTTTTCTACTCAGTTCTTGCTATATGTATTGGTGGCAATTGTAAAAGATATATCAAGGGGTTTAGTTCTTTATCAGAAATAACTTTCATTTTCCAGTCAATGCATATCTTATTTCTTCCACCATTAATTCTACAATGTGGTCTCAATTATATCAGTAGAAGTGGGAAACAACCCATCCTGACCCAAATATTTCTGAATTAATAAATGCTCTTTATCAATCTGTTATACAGATTAATGCACCACAACTTGCAGGATGATTAAAATGACCCTTTGTTATGGGAATCAGCAG
>NW_008652946.1:3133-3628 GCF_000695815.1 Acanthisitta chloris
AATGTCATCTGGCACCTATCCTTTAATCTGTTAATGCTGCTGAATGTGACTACAGTCTTTGGACGTTAAAAGTGGGTGGTATTATTAAATCAGTTTCCATTAGTGTCTGGATCATGCTGTCAGAGTTTTACTGTTTAACTGTATTTGATGTCACCTACAACTATGATCATGAGCTGACAGCATTTACAATCCAAGTTCTTTTAAAGGAAGAAGTTAGTACATCAAAGCAAGTCATTGCTGCAATTGAATGAAGTGAGATGATCACATAAATGAAACTGGTCAAGAAGAAACACTGGCTTCAATCAGTCAGTCATCAGTAAAGAAAACCATGTCTTCCTTTGAACAGTTGTTTTTAATCTTCTGATTAAGGATTGTTCTGTTTCTGGGAGAAAGACTGAAAGACTTTTGTATGTCTTTTTGTCAATACAAATGTCAATTTGTATTTTGAGAGCTTTGTACAGCAGTGTTAGTTTGCTGAAGGTCTTTATTTTCCCT